>NC_059379.1:1010000-1095000 GCF_019703515.2 Myxocyprinus asiaticus | reverse complement strand
CTCACGCACACACTCACACGCTCGCACTCACAAACACACACACACTCACACACGCACACATACACACGCACACACTCACGCACACACTCACACACACTCACGCACACTCACACACACACACACACTCACGCACACTCGCTCACACTCACGCACACTCACTCGCACACTCACTCACACTCACGCACACGCACACTCACTCGCACACTCACACACACACTCACGCACACACACACTCACGCACACACTCACGCACACACTCACGCTCACACTCACACACACACTCACAAACACACACACACACTCACACATACACACTCACACACATGCTCGCACTCACATGCTCGCACTCACACACACACTCGCACTCACACACACACTCACACACACACAGACACAAAGACACACAGACACACTCACACACACTCACACACACACTCACACATACACACACACTCACACACACACGCTCGCACTCGCACTCACACACACTCACAAACACACACACACACACACTCTCACACACACAAACACTCACACACATACACACACACTCACACACATACACACACACTCACACACACGCTCCCACTCGCACTCACACACACACTCACACTCACACACACACTCACCCACACACTCACACACATACACACACACTCACACACACGCTCCCACTCGCACTCACACACACACTCACACTCACACACACACTCACCCACACACTTCACACACACTCACACACTCACACACCCTTTGTTCAAGTAGTATTGAGTGTTTTATGGGGAACTTGTTACATATGTTTTTCTCTATATATTTATGTTCCTTTCTTTAGGTTCATGTTGAAGAGAATGAAGCCAGACATGAACAGCAGTAACTCCAGTGCTCGTTTATCAGAGGAAGTTTTGGCTGATGAGCGAGAGGATTGTGAGAATCTCATACAAACTTCAGTGGTGAGCAGTGGCGGATAGTCAAAAATAATGTTTGGAAATGTAAACTGATATTTCCTACTGACACACTACAGCAGGTGTGTCAAACTCAGTTCCTGGAGGGCCGCACAGAGTTTAGCTTCAACCCTAATTAAACACCTGATTCAGCTAATCAAGTCCTTCGGGCTTATTTGAAAACTACATGGGGGGTTGGAACTGAACTCTGCAGGGCTGCGGCCCTCCAGGAACTGAGTTTGACACCCCTGCACTACAGCAAAAGATAAAAATAACTGACTTAAAACCATTTTTTGTTGGTGAAAATACCAGTGGCCTAAGACGTTTGTACAGTACTGTGTGTGTGTGTAATATATGTATATATATTATATATTACTATAATTAGAACAAAGTTGACAAGTTACGAGAATAAAGTAGCAAATAAGAAGTTTATTTTTTTAATAAAGTTAGTCATTTAGAGGGAAAAAACATTACCTGAAACAATGTGTGTGCCAAATCAGTCTAATTTATTCTTGTGTTTTTGACTTTTTACTCGAAATATTTTGATTTTATTCTTGTAATTGCTATAACTTTATTCTCGTGTTTTTAGATTATTTTGTTACGTGGCACTAAAATGCTGTCATACTTTTTATATCTCACCCATCATTGTTTTAAATTGCAAATCTGAGTTTCACATATGAACATACAATTATTTTCACCTGTTGTCCTTATCTTGATGTGCCTAAATTCTGCTAACCTGGTGGAAACGGGACTGCTACTTGAGTCTCTATCCCTCTCTCACTCCTGTCACTCTCAGCGGCAGGCATAGGCTTCTTTTTATCCAGAAACCATAAAATATCTCTGGCATCATCCTTCCTCTTCATGATTTCTACCTCTGCCAAACATTGTGGTTAACAAAAATTGCTGATTTTAAGCACTTCAGTACTACAATGTTTTCTATAACTTAGACTTTGCATTACATTTATTCACAACAGTTAATGTCTGGCTGTTTGGTATGACCAAATACTATAGGGATTTAAGTGTCAGACACTATTATCCGTATTACTTCCCTGAACTGCGCAACTGTTAACAAATATGTGAATCCTATATTTAATCTAGCTGCTAAACAAATCAAAAGATTAGGTAAACTAGCCCGATCGGGCAAGTGACAAATCCGTCAACTGTCCCGAGTGTTTTTCACACTGGCTATCGGGCACTCGTCGAGCCCTGAGCTGACTAGCTTTCTAACCTGTTTTTAACGTTAGACAAAGAGAACTTAAGTGACAGCAACCATAATATGCTTTTTTACTTTAAACTTTTGAATAGGTACTTACCATTAAGGGAACGTAGACGGTGAAAACATAAGCACTAGCAGCTGTAGACAGAAATCGTTATGCAGGTTGATTTTCAAAAAACGAACCGACGCAGCCAATAGAGAGCTTTGATGTAAATCAGCGATGACTGACAGGACAGGGGCACTTCAGGGGCCAATCAGATTTCAACTGGGGCCAGTGCCCCTCTGGCCCCACCCCTAGATCCGCCCATGGTGGTGAGAGAATCCGACACTAATATCTGTCTCTGCTTACGTGAAGGAACAGCAGTCCTGTCATTTCTGCACCACTAGCAGCACCAAACAGAATTGCAAAAATAAATAAATTTCAAGCAAGTTTCCCCAAACACTCCTACACCCATTCCCAAACAGATAGTCCCGCTCCAAACTCACGCCATTGGTTGAATCTGAAGTTGACATGTCGAGCTGCTCAAACAAACAAAGCAATGTTTTGAAAGCGTCACAGAGTCACAGCGTTTACACTCTTCAGGAAGTCAAACTACCAATCAATTACTGAAAGTTGCCTCTGCATTTTAAGCTGGGATGCGAGAAAGTATTTTAATGGCCAAAAAATGTCTTTAATGGCCTTTAAATAATACAAGAAACTGAAACATCCATTCAAATTTAGCAATAGCAAATGAATGTCAAATGTCACCAGTGCTGTCTGTGTGTTGAAAATGTAAACTTTCTCTTTCTGTGTGTGTGTCAGTATTTCTACTCAGTGAGGATATTCCCCGGTCAGGACCCTTCCAGCATTTGGGTTGGGTGGGTGACCTCTGACTTTCATCAGCACGATCCGGCCTTTGAACTCAACAAAGTCAGAACGGTCACCGTTACCCTGGGAGACGAGAAGGGCAAAGTTCACGAGAGGTCAGTGATGCAACAGTGGAAACAGTTTATGCAGTTTTTGAATAGAAAAGAGTAGAATAACACAGAATAGATTAAAATAGAAAAAGCATAGAACAGAATAGGACAGAATAGAATTGGATAGAATAGATTAGGACATAATGGAATAGATTAGAATCGAATAGAATAGAATGGAGTTGGACAGAATATAATTGGATATGACAGAATAGAGTAGAATAGAATAGAACAGAAAATGGTAAAATAGAATTGAATACAATAGGACAGGATAGAATAGAATAGGTAGGAATAGAATAGAAGAGAACAGAATGGAATAGAATAGGACATAATAGAATTGGATAGAATAGAATACAATAGAATAGCAAAGTATAGAATAGAATAGGACAGAATAGAATTGATTAGAATACAATAAGACAGAATAGAATTGGATGGAATAGATTAGGACAGAATAGAGTAGATTAGAATTGAAAAATAATAGAATAGAATAGGACAGAATATAATTGGGTGGAATAGATTAGGACAGAATGGAATAGATTAGAATAGAATAGAATTGGACAGAATATAATTGGATATGGCAGAATAGAGTAGAATAGAATAGAACAGAAAAGGGTGAAATAGAATTGAATAGAATAGGACAGTATAGAATAGAATAGGAAGGAATAGAAGAGAACAGAATGGAATAGAATAGGACATAATAGAATTGGATAGAATAGAATACAATAGAATAGGACAGAATAGAATTAATTAGAATACAATAGGATAGAATAGATTAGAATTGAAAAAGCATAGAATAGAATAGGACAGAATAGAATTGGGTGGAATAGATTAGGACAGAATGGAATAGATTAGAATAAGAAATAATAGAATAGATTAGAATTGAAAAAGCATAGAATAGAATTGGACAGAATAGAATTGGATAGAATAGGAAATAAGAGAATAGAGTAGAATAGAAAAAGCATAGAATAGAATAGGACAGAATAGAATAGATTAGAATACAATAGGACAGAATAGAATTGGATGAAATAGATTAGGACAGAATAGATTAGAATAAGAAATAATAGAATAGATTACAATCGAAAAAGCATAGAATAGAATAGGACAGAATAGAATTGGATAAAATAGGAAATAAGAGAATAGAGTAGAATAGAAAAGGAATAGAATAGGACAGAATAGAATATATTAAAATAAGATAGAATTGGATAGAATAGAATATAGTAGAATAGAATAGGACACCATAGAATTGTAAAGGAAAGAATAGAATAGATAAGAATAGAATTGTATAGCAAAGAGTAGAATAGGACAGAATAGATTTGGATAGGAACGAATAGAATAGATAAGAGTAGAATAGAGTGGAGTGGTGGTGGTGTAGTGGGTTAAAGCGCTTAACCAGTAATTACTGGTTCGATCCCCACAGCCACCACCATTGTGTCCTTGAGCAAGGCACTTAACTCCAGGGGGGATTGTCCCTGTAATAAGTGCACTGTAAGTTGCTTTGGATAGAAGTGTCTGCCAAATGCATAAATGTAAATGTGGAATAGGACAGAGTAGAATAGAATTATCATTGACCCACGTGACCCCAGCTGGGACAAAGTTTTGCTAGATACAGCTGAGGAACAAACATGATATAATATTAACTTTATTTTTATAGCACCGTTCAGCAATTTAGCACAAAGTGCTTAAAAAAACCCTTTATTCAAAACACACTCAGTAAAACACAAGGTAAAAACAGAAATTCATTAAGTAATAAAAGCAAATGAGTTTTTAAAAGTAGTAATATACAAGACAAATACAATGCAATGTTCTGTACACAATACAACATGTCATACACAATATAGTACACAAACTGCATGTACAGTATACATACACTGGGCATCGATACAGTGATTTTCTCATTATGGACCTTATTCACACTAGTGCCATCTTTGACAATGAGGCTGTGACAGTCTCTTCAGTGGGCTGTACTGCAGTTTAACGTGTTTTTGAATCGTTCTGCTTACAAAACATTGATCAAATATCTCACCCTCATGTCATCCCACATGTGTTTGACTTTCTGTTTTCTGCAGAACACAAATGAAGATTTTTAGAAGAATATTTCAGCTCTGTAGGTCCTTACAAAAAAAATCTGATGGAATAAAGACTAAAGTAATATTTTGCCTTCAGTTACAGTGTGTGTTTGTGTTGTATTTCAGTATTAAACGCTGTAACTGCTACATGGTTTGGGGGGGTGAGAGCAGCAGTCCCAGTCAGGGACGCAATAATAACGGACTGGAGATCGGATGTTTGGTGGATACAGCCAACGGCCTCCTCACGTTCACCTCCAACGGCAAAGAGCTCAGTACATACTATCAGGTAACAGGTATTCATACTTCTGCTGTAATGTAGTGATGTCACTCAGGCTGATTATTATTTCTGTCAATCTATCTGTGCAGGTGGAGCCCAGCACGAAACTTTTCCCCGCAGTGTTTGCGCAGGCCACAAGTCCAAACGTCTTCCAGTTCGAACTGGGACGCATCAAGGTGAGTTCGTTGAAGCTATTTTTATTTTTTTGCAAATGTAATTTAAGTTCTCTTTGCACCTGAGATTGAAGTATGAAAATATTACTTTGTGTGTATGTGTGTGTGCGTGTTTGTATGTGCATGTGTGTGCGTGTGCGTGTGCGTGTGTGTGTGTGTGTGTGTGTACATGTGTTTGTATGTGGATGTGTGTGTGTGCATGTGCGTATTTGTGTGCGTGTGTGTGCATGTGTGTGTGTGTGTGCATGTGCTTGTATGGGCATGTGTGTGTGTGTGTGCATGTGTTTGTATGTGCATGTGTGTGTGTGCATGTGCGTATTTGTGTGCATGTGTGTGCATGTGTGTGTGTGTGTGCATGTGCTTGTATGGGCATGTGTGTGTGTGTGCATGTGTTTGTATGTGCATGTGTGTGTGTGCATGTGTGTATTTGTGTGTGCGTGTGCATGTGTGTGTGCGTGTGTTTGTGTGCATGTGTGTGTTTGTGTGTGCACACGTGTGTGTGTGTATGCGTGTGCACTTGTGTATATGTGTATGCGTGTGTGTGTTTGTGTGCGTGTTTGTGCGTGTGCGTGCGTGTGTGTGTGTGTGTGCATGCATGTGTGTGTGTATGTGTGTGTGTGTGCATGCGTGTGTGTGTGTGTATATGTGTGTGCGTGTGTGTGTGTGCGTGTGTGTGTGTATAGAGCGTGATGCCTCTCTCTGCAGGGCTGTTTAAAAGCGAGCGGAAGAATGTCGTCCCTCAGTGTCCACCGCGGTTACATGTGCAGTTCCTCACACCTGTGTTATGGAGTCGTGTGCCCAATCAGTTCTTGAGGTCAGAAGTCACCAAGGTCAACGAGAGACTTGGCTGGATGGTTCAGAGTTCAGAACCCCTGCAGTTCATGACCTTACATATACCTGAAGAAAACAGGTAAATCACACACACACGTTTTTCTATAAAGCCGAATTAATAATTCTGATTCAAAGTAATGTCCAGCATCATCCAATCACTGTCAACCATGTTAAAATAAAATGATACATGATAAATTCTGAATCTATGTACTGATTATCATGGTCACATGTCTGTCAAACATGTTGAGTGATCCAAACATCATCTGCAGCCTGAAACTGAACTTTTGATCAGATTTTAGGAGTGAATGCACTTAACTGCATAGAGAGCTATAGGATGCTCCCTTGCTCCCTATTTAGTGAATGACTGAACCTCCAGTGTGCTGTCTGTCTGCACTGGTCTCAGAACAGTTTGAAATGCACCTTATTTTCATCCTAACTCCATATAAAGCCTCTGAAAGACACATTTTACAGCTTTTGGATGAACTAATTTATTCTCAATGTGATAATGTACAGTAAATATAGGAATGCATTTGCGAATGTCAGTGAATAGAACCGTATTGTACAATGATAACAAAATAAAATATAACAAAATTTATATTAAAATGAAGCGAAATGACTCACAGATGTGTTGAAAATTATTCAAAACAACTAAAAACATTTTTTTAACTTTTGAGGGAATAAGGTCCCATTTTCCACATATGTGGACATCAAGTTTATCAGCGCGCTGACGTGCAAAAAATGAACGGATTTTTTAAAGCGGCATATCAAACGAAACTAGAGACTACTCTTTACAACCAAACAGGTTTAAATCAAAAAACTTAGAGGCTTCTTACCAGAGGCACTTTTGTTGGCACCTGTAGGAGCGTTATATCGTCGTCACGCTGTTGTCACGTGACGCGGTACGCCAGAAGTTTAACCCTTAAATGACCATGTAGAGTCTTGTGAACAGTATTCAGTTGTATTTAATTCATTTAATTTGTGTTGTTTATAGCGAATCCAAAATACAACGTCCACACATGTGGATGCGTGGTCGCATGAGTTTAAATCAAAACTTTTAATTTTATTTTTTTGTGGATGATTTTTCCTTGTCATCATCATCTCAGACATTCTTATTTGTAATTGACTTATATATGATTTTGTAAATCAGATTGTTGCCTTTATCCCCTGTCAGGTCGCTGGATATTCTTGAGTTGATGGAGCAGCGAGACCTGCTGAAGTTTCACTATCACACGCTGCGTTTATATTCCGCGATCTGTGCTTTGGGGAACAACCGAGTAGCTCTCGCGCTCTGCAGTCACGTAGATGAGGCGCAGCTACTGTACGCTATCCAGAACAAATACATGCCGGGCCTTCTGCGCACCGGATATTATGACCTGCTCATCGACATCCACCTGAGCGGTTACGCCACGGCCCGACTTATGATGAACTCTGAGTACATTGTTCCCATGACACCCGAGACCAAAAGCATTACACTGTTTCCAAACGAGAAGAAGAAACACGGGCTGCCGGGAATCGGACTGAGTACATCACTGCAACCGCGTATGCGCTTTACATCACCGAGCTTTGTAGGGGCTATTGGTGGTAACCATGGTAGCGGTGTGGTCGCCGGGGGGGACTGTTTTCAGTACAGCCCGGAGTTTCCGCTGGAAACGCTGAAGAGTCGTACGATGGAGATGCTGACGGAAGCAGTGCGCGAAGGTAGTTTACATGTGCGTGATCCTGTAGGGGGCAGCACTGAGTTCATGTTCGTTCCGCTCATTAAACTCTTCTACACGCTTCTTATCATGGGCATCTTTCATAACGGAGATCTGAAGACCATCCTGCAGTTGATCGAGCCTAGCGTGTTTTCTCAGGACTCTGGGGCCGAGAGTGGCCCCGGGACCCTAGAGGCCGAGGAGAGCTCTGGGCGGGGCCGATTAGAGGTGGGCGGAGCTGTCGAGCACAGTCTGAGAGGAAAGCTGCCCAAAGAAGGACTGTTACAGATGAAACTTCCTGAGCCTGTCAAACTTCAGGTTTGCTAATAGACTGAAGTCATGCAAAAATCTGTGAACATTTGTGGGTGAATCTCATGAAACCTGTCAGAAACATGTCCAGGTCATATTTCCCAAAATCAAAAGAAGTTATATTTGTTATAAGGAATATCAGGAATATATATATATTTTGTAATGACCAATAAGATTTTGTGCATCATTATTTGCCTGACAATTAAATATATTTCCACCCATATTCTCTCTATACTGTAATTTGATTTTAAAACATTTATAAATCATGGCAGTAGTTGTTGCACTGCCTTTATGCTGATTTAAATTAAATTAAATGAAAAAAATCACAGCATTACTGTATTACTATGGAGAACCAAACTGCCTTAATTGATAATAAATAAATAAATATATTTGCAAGGAAATGTAAAAAAAAAAAAAAAAAAAAAATAAAATAAAATATATATATATATATATATACTTACTACAGTGCAGGGTAGTAACTGATTACATGTAATCTGGATTAAGTAATCAGATTATGAAAATCAACTACTTCTAATTGGATTAAATTACATTTTAAAATACTCGAAATCGGATAACAGTTACTTTCTTATGAATTACATGATTACATGTTCATTAGACAATGGCAGTAAAAGGCCCCCATGCTTGGGGTAAAAGGCTCCCACACTTGGGGTAAAAGGCTCCCACACTTGGGGCAAAAGGCTTCCACACTTGGGGGAAAAGGCTTCCACACTTTGGGAAAAAGGTTTCCACATTTGGGGTAAAAGGCCCCCACACTTGGGGTAAAAGGCCCCCACACTTGGGGCAAAAGGCTTCCACACTTGGACTAAATGGTCCCCACACTTGGGTCAAAAGGCCTCCACACTTGGGGTAAAAGGCTCCCACACTTGGGGTAAAAGGCCCCCACACTTGGGGTAAAAGGCTCCTACACTTGGACTAAAAGGCCCCCACACTTGGGTCAAAAGGCCTCCACACTTGGGGCAAAAGGCTTCCACAATTGGGGCAAAAGGCTTCCACACTTGGGGTAAAAGGCCCCCACACTTGGGGTAAAAGGCTCCCACACTTGGGTCAAAAGGCCTCCACACTTGGGGCAAAAGGCTTCCACACTTGGGGCAAAAGGCTTCCACACTTGGGGCAAAAGGCTTCCACACTTGGGGCAAAAGGCTTCCACACTTGGACTAAAAGGCCCCCACACTTAGGTCAAAAGGCCTCCACACTTGGGGCAAAAGGCTTCCACACTTGGGGTAAAAGGCTTCCACACTTGGGGTAAAAGGCCCCTCACTTGGGTTAAAAGGCCTCCACACTTGGGGCAAAAGGCTTCCACACTTGGGGTAAAAGGCTCCCACATTTGGGGTAAAAGGCCCCCACACTTGTGGTAAAAGGCTCCCACACTTGGGGTAAAACACCCTCATACTTGGGGTAAAAGGCTCCCAGACCTGGGGTAACAGGCTTCCACACTTGAGGTAAAAGGACCCTAGGGGGTTTAAAGTGATATCATGTAGATACCGGGGCAATAGTTATAGGGCAATAATTTTGCAATGGTCTCTTATTTTTTTCCAGAGCTGTATATATATATATATTATACTACTTTAATATTAATTTTCTACTACTTTTATTTTTGGGACCCCGGATATGTTTTTTATGCTAATCACCTATTAGATCTCTAAATGACTGATACTGATGTGAAATTCTCTCTATGTTTCATCAGATGTGTCACCTGCTTCAGTATCTGTGTGACTGTCAGGTGCGTCATCGTATCGAGGCAGTGGTCGCGTTCTCTGATGACTTTGTGGCAAATCTTCAGGATAATCAGCGTTTCCGCTATAATGAAGTGATGCAGGCGTTAAACATGTCTGCCGCGCTCACTGCACGCAAAACCAAAGAGTTCCGCTCACCGCCACAGGAACAGGTCAGCTGCCTTTCAGCTTATAATGGGGTCCAAAAATCTGAGAGCACATTAACAATCTGGGATTTCTCCATTTAAACCTGTAAATTAACTTTTAAGTTTTATGATTTTAAAAATGTAAACAAAGAAAAGTTGTGGTACTGATTAAGAAATGTTTCCGATTCTGCACTTCTGCTAGGTCACTGATTAAATGCATGCAAATTGTGCATTGCAACTCCTTTGTACAGGAAATAATCTGAAATCTTTTTATGGAACACAAAAGATAATGGACGTGTTATTTGTCAACGACAATTCCAATCCAGTCTAATCAATGTTTGTCTGTCAGATCAACATGCTGCTGAATTTTAAGGATGAGAAGCAGGATTGTCCGTGTCCTGAAGACATCAGAGAACAACTGCTGCAGTTCCATGAAGATCTCATGACTCACTGCGGTACACTTCCTCTCTGTGTCTTCGCTGTGGATTCTAAAATCATTCAGGACTCATTAAAGACTTTTACTGCTCGGGGGGTCTGGGTATCTCAGCGAGTAAAGACGCTGACCACCACACCAGGGCGTGCTGAGTGACTCCAGCCAGGTCTTCTAAGCAACCAAATTGGCCCAGTTGCTAGGGAGGGTAGAGTCACATGGGGTAACCTCCTCGTGGTCACTATGATGTGGTTCTCGCTCTCGGTGGGGCGCGTGGTGAGTTGTGCGTGGATGCCGCGGACAGTAGGGTGAGCCTCCACGTAAATGTCTCCACGGTAACACGCTCAACAAGCCACGTGATAAGATGTGCGGATTGACGGTCTCAGACGCGGAGGCAACTGAGATTCATCCTCCGCCACCCGGATTGAGGCGAGTCACTACACCACCACGAGGACTTAGAGCGCATTGGGAATTGGGCATTCCAAATTGGGGAGAAAATAAAAGACTTTTGCTGCTCCATATTTCAATGATGTTATTGTATGTGTGTCGTCAGGCATTGAGACGGATGATGATAAATCAGGAGATGACAGTGATTTCACTATCAGAGCTCGTCTGATGTCACTGGTAGAGAAGGTGACGTACCTGAAGAAGAAAATGGCTGATTTACCGAAGAAAAAGAAATTAAAGAAGCCGAGTGAGTGTAAAATACATCCTGCAGTTCTCTACTGGTCATACGAAATGACAAAAGACTCCAGTGTTCAATAAATACATGCCTTTTTCATATGAATAGAGTCTGTGTGTGTGATGTTGTGTAGGCACTCTGCAGCAGTTGATCTCAGAGACGATGGTCCGGTGGGCTCAGGAATCCGTCATCGAGGACCCTGAGCTTGTCCGTGCGATGTTTGTGTTACTTCACCGTCAGTATGATGGGATCGGTGGACAGGTGCGAGCGCTGCCTAAAACCTACACCATCAACGCCGTGTCTGTGGAGGACACCATTAACCTGCTGGCGTCTCTGGGTCAGATCAGATCGCTGCTCAGCGTCAGGATGGGGCGAGAAGAAGAGAAACTCATGATTCACGGACTCAGGTGATACACCATGACATTCACACGTGTGGGTCACTCTGTAATTGTGGTGCATTTCAAATCCAAATTTTACATTCAACCTGTGCTCTTTTCATTCATTCATGTTCTCACTTAATAAATAATTGTAGGATTTGAATCATAACAGTTATTTATCATTGACTGGTTTGCTCTTTAGTCAGTGCTGTTATACTTAATTAAAGGTGACACTGTCACATTTTATGATTTGACTTGGAAGATGTAGGAATATATTTAAAAATAAAGGTTGCATTGCTTGTATCATATATATATATATTACATTTACATCTTAATATATAGTTATAAATCAAAATATATAGTCAAAAATCCAAATATATTATTGTAAACCTTTATATATAGTCATACATTTTGAATATATATTTTTACATCTGAATATATAGTTATAAATCCAATTATATATTTGTAAACCTTTATATAAAGTTATACATTTTTAATCTGTATCTTTACATTTGAGTATATAGTTATAAATCAAAATAAATATTTCTAAATCCAAATATATAATTGTAAACCTATATATATAGTTATAAAGTTTGATTATATATTTTTTACATTATATATTTGTAAAACTTTTTATTTTATTTATTTTTTTCCCTTTTTCACCCAATTTGGAATGCCCAATTCCCAATGCGCTCTAAGTCCTCGTGGTGGTGTAGTGACTCGCCTCAATCCGGGTGGCGGAGGACGAATCTCAGTTGCCTCCGCGTCTGAGACCGTCAATCCGTGCATCTTATCACGTGACTTGTTGAGCGCGTTGCCATGGAGACGTAGCGCGTGTGGAGGCTTCACGCTATTCTCCACGGCATCCACGCACAACTCACCACGTGCCCCACTGAGAGCGAGAACCACATTATAGCGACCACGAGGAGGTTACCCCATGTGACTCTACCCTCCCTAGCAACCGGGCCAATTTGGTTGCTTAGGAGACCTGGCTGGAGTCACTCAGCACGCCCTGGATTCGAACTCGCGAACTAGCGAACTCCAGGGGTGGTAGCCAGCGTCTTTTACCATTACCCAGGCCCCCTATTTATAGAACTTTTTATAAATTATTATAAATCCTGAATATATTTTTGTAAATCTTCATATAGTTATACATCTTGAATATACTGTATAGTAAAAAAATCTGAAAATAATATACAACTATATATTAAGGATTTAAATATTCCAATTTATGATTTCATATTTGGATATACACTTATATATTAAGGATTTATAACTATATATTCATAATATACTGAATATATAATGGTTTATATCATTAGAATTACTCCCCTATAATATGTTTAATTTTCGAAAATGAAAAAAATATTTTTTAACATGGAAAAACATACTCTTTTGCTCAGAGGAGTGATGTGAATGTTTCATGCTTTATGGAACAAAAAAGTGTTTAAATTGTTGATATTATGATGATGTAAATATTTCAAGTGTCGATGTTAAGTAAGGGTTAAAGTAAATGACAGGGTTTGCCACTGCTGGTGTGGAGTAACACAAGGTCTCACCTTTGACCTGTCTGTATGTCATCTACAGTGACATCATGAACAATAAGGTGTTTTATCAGCATCCAAACCTGATGCGAGCGCTCGGCATGCACGAGACAGTGATGGAGGTGATGGTGAATGTGCTGGGAGGAGGAGAAACCAAAGTGAGTGATGCAGAATACAATTTCACAAACTCACAGGGTCAAAAGATCCTTCATCCATCCAAAAACACATTCAGTGAGGTCATGATCCCATCAGTCGATGTGTCATTTCATTTTGAAGAACAGTTTATCAGTGCAGGTGACCCGGGGATCCAAATTAACTTAAAATTAAAAAATGTAGCTTGAGCATTTCAGATAACGTCTATTTAAAGTGTCGATGTTTTGTTACTAATGCGAAATTAAGCTTTTTATTTATTTTTGGTTTTCTCCCCAATTTGGAATGCCCAATTCCCAATGCGCTCTAAGTCCTCGTGGTGGTGTAGTGACTCGCCTCAATCCGGGTAGCAGAGGACGAATCTCAGTTGCCTCCACGTCTGAGACCGTCAATCTGTGCATCTTATCACGTGGCTTGTTGAGCGTTACCGTGGAGACATAGCACGTGTGGAGGCTTCACGCTATTCTCTGTGGCATCCACGCACAACTCACCACGCACCCCAGCGAGAGCGAGAACCACATTATAGTGACCATGAGGAGGTTACCCCATGTGACTCTACCCTCCCTAGCAACCGGGACAATTTGGTTGCTTAGGACAGTGTTTCCCATCCACTATGCCGCGGGACACTAGTGTGCCGTGAAAGATTGTCAGGTGTGCCGTGGAAAATGATCAAATTCCACAAAATAAATAAATGCATGAAAACAAAATAATTTCAGGGATGCAAACTCCTCACCTTTCGGAGAAATTTACCGTTTTGAAACCATAATCAGTCACATTTGTGATTGTGAAAAGCTACGGTTAATGTGTAAAAGTGACTGATGTATTTACACATTAAGGGGCGTTCACATGACTCGCGTCAATGCTGCAGAATACATCGAAGTCTATGAAGTGATGCCACTTTACACCAAAGTGTTTTTCACACACGTTGTCTTTGAGAGTGCAAAGCAACAAAAATTGTTAAAAAAACTGTCCAAATTTGTGAAGAGATATTGAGATATTGCCTCATAATTTCTTTTAATTAAATATTACCTTATCGTTTTCGAGTATCAGAGACCCCAGTTACATAAACGAGTCCTTTTATTACTTTCTGCTATCAAAGCAACTGCAAGCTTTTTTCTCTCTTCCAAATACATGTTTTAATGTTTATTGTGCTCATCTCCCACTCTCTTGTGTGGCAAACTCGTAAAATCGCCCCTCTGTGACGCTTTCTGCAACTCTTGTCATGTGGAGGGCAATGTGGCGCTTGACGCTGGCGCTGAACGGAGCGTTGACGTCTCGACTCAACTCATGTGAAATGTGCTTTACAATGACGAAAGAGCATTATTGAAACTCAAAATGATTATTATTTGTCTATTATTGTGGTCATGCTCAGCAGTTTAAATACTGTAGGAAAATGATACCGTAGATCTGCTTTGTGTTTATAAATCTTATGCTGAAGTCAGGAGATTTGTAGCCATGCAAGTTTTAATAAAGGAGGATGTTATTGAAACTCACTATTATTGTTGTCTTTTTGGATGAACAATAATGCTCAGACTGAAGGAAGACTATAGATCTGCTTAAACACTATAAAGTCTCTTGAGAGATTTCGGTCATGAACGACTCAAAATGATTCACAGTCTCACTCATAGCACATAAGACGCTCATTTGTTGCCACCTAGTGACATTTCCAGAAGGGGTCACAGAACTAATCAGTTCATAAAATTGAACAAATTTGTGACACAGAAGCAAGCCTCACCAAAATACCCTTCATTTTTGCACCTTTTCGCCCCTCATGAGTTTGCATCCCTGTAATTTATTGTGGCATTGCAAGAACAAATCTACAAATTAGAAAAGAAGCAAATTTGTTGTTTTTTCATTACCCATTTAGCGCTCTTGCCACCTGTGACCTCACACAGCATAGCTTACCCATGTGACTTTTTTTTTTTTTTTTGCATAGCTGAATTTCAAACATTACAAGTAAACACGCTACTAAGACGGACAGAAAATATGGTCAAGTTCTTGAAAAGGAAAAATATTGAGGATGGTTAGCCTATGTGGGATAGTGGTGTGCCGTAGAATTTTTTCATCGTAAAAAGTGTGCCGTGGGGAAACACTGGCTTAGGAGACCTGACTGGAGTCACTCAGCACGCTCTGGATTCGAACTCGTGACTCCAGGTGTGATAGTCAGCGTCAATACTCGCTGAGATACCCAGACCCCCAAAATGAAGCTTTTTAATGTGTTCTGAGCGAATGCTTTTTTCTCTTTAGGAAATCACATTTCCTAAGATGGTGGCAAACTGCTGTCGTTTCCTGTGTTACTTCTGTCGCATCAGTCGTCAGAATCAGAAGGCCATGTTTGATCATCTGAGCTATCTGCTGGAGAACAGTAGCGTGGGACTCGGTAAGAGCAACGAGAGTGCTCAAACAGATGTGTTTATCTGTTTTGTTTGTAGAATTTTACATGCTTTAATCATTTTATGCAGAGCTTCACATATTAAGGTTTCATGCACCAAAAAACAGTAATAATGTCGTTTTTTGTGATCATCTCTCTGACCCTTACAAGAAAACAGACTGTATCTATAAGACTTCTACTGTCCCGTCCTTCAATAACAGCCTCTTTGTAAAGCTGCGTTACATTGTAACAGAGGCAGAAACATCATTTGATTGATGTTCTCCACATCGGACATGTTACTCTGTTTTGGGTTTCTGTTGTCAAAGATATGGTACGATACAGTATGATTTTAGAACAGTCTGTTTTTGTTGTTTAGTATCAATAAATGCTCTCTGAAAGAAATATGTGTTATAGAAACTTGTTGTGTTCATTGCACATCAAACTCTTTTATCTCAAAAGATCAAGGAAGGTTTCATTTCTCCATGTCACTAAACTCCCGTCCAGATATAAAGTGTGGACTCATAATAACAGAGTGCTGGCAGGACAAGATTTCATTTGTCACTGTATGTGTTCGCTTAATGAGCATTCATGCATTTCAAATGAAGTAAAATGAAGATCTGTATCTGCGTGTGTGTCTTCAGCGTCTCCCTCCATGCGAGGTTCAACTCCTCTGGATGTCGCTGCTGCATCAGTGATGGATAATAATGAACTGGCGCTGGCGCTGAGAGAACCCGACTTGGAGAAGGTACGAATCTGTCTCTCTCTCTTTCTGTCTTGTGAAAATCTGATTGGTTGATTCGTTCTGTAGCTGCTACTGAATATTGCCGTGATGTCACAGGTCGGTGAGGAAAAGGGCCGTTTGTTCAGGAACACATTAATCACAGTCTGTGAGAGATGACAGGTGTTTAGACTCTAGAAGTTGAACTAAATGTTCTCATCAAAGTTTCATCTTGGAATTGTACATAGTGGTCCCAAATAGTATTTGTATTCTTGTGTCACTCTTAAAATTGTCATTGAATTAGATATAAAATATCAAAACAAATGACATTTATTTGAGAGAAATTTAGCACAAGCAAATATTTAAGCGAACATTGCTTAGTCTTATATGTTAAAGCAATAGATGCAGTGTTTAAAATGAAGATACTTCGTGTTGATAGTGAATGTGCTGAACTTCACCGTTGGCTCCTCTGCTAGGACACCTGTGTGACTTCATACATCCACTAAAAATCACCAGAACATCACCAGTTCATTCAAGGTCACTGAGCTAAAATTGTTCAGAAAAGTTCAAACATTTGTCTGCAGATGACACATTTAATTGTCATTTAAAAATGTCACATTTGTACATTTTGTGTGACTTGACTGAACCGATACTTTTGTGGGGCCGCTGTACATCGTGTAGTTTAACCAAATGTTTTTTAAATTTTTTTTATTACATTTATGCATTTGGCAGGCACTTTAATCCAAAGCAACATTGTATATGTAATGCATTCAAGGTATACAATGTATCAGCTTGTGTGTTCCCTGGGAATCAAACCCATGATCTTGCCGTTGCTAGCGCCATGCTGTACCAGCTGAGCTACAGGAATCCTTTTTGCATTGTTTTGTTTTGTTTTTGTTTTGGTTTGGTTTGGTTTGGGTGTTGTTGTTTTTTTTGTTTTGTTTTGGTTTAGGTTTTGTTTTGTTTTTGGTTTGGTTATGGGTTTTTGTTTTGTTTTTTTGTTTGGGTGTGTTTATTTTATTTAGTTTGGTTTTGGTTAGGTTTTGTTTAGTTTTTGTTTTGGGTTTTGTTTTGGTTTGGGTGTTGTTTTTATTTAGTTTTGTTTTGGGTTAGGTTTTGTTTTTGTTTTGTTTTTGTTTTGGGTTTTGTTTTGGTTTGGGTGTTTTTTTTATTTTATTTAGTTTAGTTTTGTTTTTGGTTAGGTTTTGTTTTGTTTTTGGGTTTTGTTTTGTTTTTGTTTTGAGTTTTGTTTTGGTTTGGGTGTTGTTTTTATTTAGTTTAGTTTTGTTTTTGGTTAGGTTTTGTTTTGTTTTTGGGTTTTGTTTTGTTTTTGTTTTGAGTTTTGTTTTGGTTTGGGTGTTGTTTTTATTTAGTTTAGTTTTGTTTTTGGTTAGGTTTTGTTTTGTTTTTGTTTTTGGGTTTTGTTTTGTTTTTGTTTTGAGTTTTATTTTGGTTTGGGTGTTGTTTTTATTTAGTTTTGTTTTGTTTTGGGTTTTGTTTTGGTTTGGGTGTTGTTTTTATTTTATTTAGTTTAGTTTAGTTTTGGGTTAGGTTTTTTGTTTGTTTTTATTTCGGGTTTTATTTTGCTTTGGGTGTTGTTTTTATTGTTTTTGGTTAGGTTTTGTTTTTGGTTTTGTTTTGGTTTTGTTATGGATTTTGTTTTGGTTTGGGTGTTGTTTTTATTTTGTTTAGTTTAGTTTTGGGTTAGGTTTTTGTTTGTTTTTATTTCAGGTTTTATTTTGGTTTGGGTGTTGTTTCTATTGTATTTATTTTTGTTTAGTTTAGTTTTGTTTTGGGTTAGGATTTGTTTTGTTTTTGTTTTGGGTTTTGTTTTGTTTTTGATTTGTTTTTTTTGTTTGTGTGTTGTTTTTATTTTGTTTTGGGTTTTGTTTTGGTTTGGGTTTTGTTTCGTTTTGGGTTAGGTATTTTTGTTTGTTTTTGTTTTGGGTTTATTTTGTTTTGGGTGTTGTTTTTATTTTATTTAGTTTAGTTTTGTTTTGTTTTTGGTTAGGTTTTGTTTTGTTTTAGGTTTGTTTTGTTTTGGGTGTTGTTTTTATTTTATTTAGTTTAGTTTTGTTTTGTTTTTGGTTAGGTTTTGTTTTGTTTTGATTTGCTTTGGGTGTTATTTTTGTTTTGGTTTGTTGTTGTTTTTTGGGGGGTATATATTTTTTTATTTTTGTTTTTTGTTTGTTTTGGGTTAGTTTTTGCTTTGTGGTTTGTTTTGGTTTGAGTGATGTTTTTATTTTATTTTGTTTATTTTGGGTTAGGCTTTGTTTGGGTTTTGTTTTGGTTTGGGTGTTGTTGTTGTTTTTTTTGTGTGGTTTTTTTTTTTGTTCTCTTTTGATTTTGTTTAGTTCTTTTTTTTAAGTGCAGTGGCATTACCATGATACAGTCATGGTATTAAATAGCAATATTAGATGGTATTATATACTGGTATACCAAATATGCATGTCCAAAAAAACTGTATTTCCATAGTATTTTGATCATTTTTGGTTAATGTCAGTTTGTATCTTTCAAGTAGGGATTGCATTATATTGTGTATTGTTTTCGAATATGTGTATTTTTCTTTTATTTGATGGATGGAAAAGCTTCATTCTTGTTGTTTAATTGCCTCACGTTTGATTTTACGTTTCATAGTGTCCTCTGTATGTGTGTGTGTCACAGGTGGTCCAGTATCTAGCGGGTTGTGGTCTTCAGAGTTGTGTGATGCTGATGTCTAAAGGCTATCCAGACATCGGCTGGAACCCGGTAGAGGGGGAGCGATACCTCGACTTCTTGAGATTTGCAGTCTTCTGTAACGGTTTGTATTGAATATTCAAATATTCTTGATCAGAACCAACAACACAAAACAAATCGCTTGAAAACTTACTCTAAGACATTCAGTAAATTCAACTTTGTTTTTGCTCATAATGAGTGTTAATGCATGTTGATGTTGCTCGTATCAGGAGAGAGTGTGGAGGAGAATGCTAATGTGGTGGTGCGGCTCCTGATTCGCCGGCCGGAGTGTTTTGGCCCCGCCCTGCGCGGTGAGGGCGGGAATGGACTGCTTGCGGCGATGGAGGAGGCCATAAAGATCTCAGAAGATCCCAGTAGAGATGGACCATCACCTACCACAGAGGAGAACAGAACACTGTACGCCTTACACACACACACACACACACACACACACACACACACGGTGGGCGGGGCCCTGCCTTGTGTTTCTCAAGCATTCCCTCAGATGTGCAGTACAACATTAGAAATAAAATAAGTTTGCAGGTTTTGCAAGTGTCTCCTCATTTTGTGTATATTGTAGACTGAGTGTGAATGTGTTGATATGATCTATAATGTATGTTTTGTGTGACAGTAATGATGTCATTGAGGAAGAGGAGGAAGATGACACTATTCACATGGGAAATGCCATCATGACCTTCTATGCTGCACTGATCGATCTGTTGGGCCGCTGCGCTCCAGAGATGCATGTGAGTTTATTTGTGTGTGTGTGTCTTCTTTGTGTGTAATATATAAAGTATGTCTATATCTGTTTTGCCTATATTACCTTTTATTTTTATTTATTTATCTTTTATCACAGGAGTGAAGTCAGAGTACAGAGTCAGAGTATTTGTATTTTTATTCTGTGTTTTAAAAGAGGATCTTGATTGTAGTTTAACCACTGTAATTTCTAAGCAGCTTGTCGTTAAGCAGCAGAAGATTCAAAGTAGCTTCAGGAACACTGGTTATTATCAGCCATAATCAAATCAGTGACTAGTTTCCTGTGAAATGGATGTTCTTCATGTGTGCAGCTGATGTGATCGATGAACTCTGGTGATTAGATAACATACACTGATCAGTTAGTGATTGATTAATGGAGCTGATTTGTCCTCTATCAGTTGATCCACGCAGGGAAGGGAGAGGCCATCCGTATCCGAGCAATCCTGAGATCTCTCATTCCCATTGAAGATCTGGTTGGGGTGATCAGTATTTCATTCCTGATGCCGACCCTAGCTAAAGGTCTGCTTAAAAACTCTGTACTCTTATATACTAAAACACTAATCGTCAGTATTCTGGGACAAGTAAAGCTAAACTGTCCCGCTTTTATTTGACCTTATCACAAATGTCATTTTAGATCTCAGATAGTCACTTAGTAGCTGTATTTTTATTGTTCTGTCTTCAGATGGGTCTGTGATTGAGCCGGACATGTCCGGAGGCTTCTGTCCGGATCATAAAGCCGCAATGGTTCTGTTTCTGGACCGAGTTTATGGCATCGAGGATCAGAACTTCCTGCTACATCTGCTGGAAGTGGGCTTCCTGCCCGACCTCAGAGCTGCCGCCTCATTGGACACGGTGAGTCAGATGGTCCCTCGGATCACTTCAGCAGCAGTAAGTATGTAACGCTGACCTTTGACCTCTGACTTCTGACCCTCAGGCTGCCCTGAGCGCTACAGACATGGCGTTGGCTCTGAACCGGTATCTGTGTACGGCCGTTCTGCCGCTGCTGACTAAATGTGCTCCTCTGTTTGCGGGGACGGAGCCGTTTGCGTCTCTCATTGACTCTCTGCTGCACACTGTCTACAGACTGTCGAAAGGCTGCTGTCTCACCAAAGCACAGAGAGATGTTATAGAGGAGTGCCTGCTCGCTGTGTGCGGGTGAGGACATGTCTACATACTGTGTGTGTTTAAAGTCAACATGAAACTTCATTCGCAACCCATTTTATTTTCCATAATGTGACTTATTTTCAAGTAAAACAGGATATACTACAAAAAAACAACAACGACGGCATGACATCAGTCAAAAAGGAAAGATTACTCATTGCAGAGGCAGAACAAGTTATTACATTTTACAGGGGTTAAGAAATGCTATTTTTTTATAATTGTATTATCTTCCCTGAGGTTCACTGATAATGTCAGTATCAGTTTTTGCACCAAAACTGTCATAGACGTAATAAATGATCATTTTCCACCCTGTCTCTGGCCCTCTGTCTGAAAAGCTCGGTTTTGGCCTCAGCGGCTCCTTTAAACTTCAGTGTAACCGCCCACTGTTTTGATTGGCTAACATCATGTAGCCCCTCAAATTCAGCCATATTTGTAACTCAGTCAGAAGAGAATAACAGAGACTATTTATAGAGACGGGCCACTCCTACTAAAACGAATGGGAGAAATTGGAACACCCAACCAAGAAGCTCTAGCGCCCAACGGTCAACAGATGTAGAAAGGAAGTCCCGCCTTACAGTTAAAAGAGCCAGTCACCTTTTAGATACTGACATCACCTGTCAATCAACTGTTAGTTAGCATTAGCTATACAAGCTGGGAAAATTGTGTTTTTTAGTGTAATCTGAGGTAAAGAAGCACAAGGATACCAGTACTGTCAAATTTTATTGCTGATTTGAAATATGTCCTATGATCGTAATCTTGACCAACCGTTTTTGAGATTTCGGTCTTTCCCAGATTCAAATAAATAGAAGCTGCACCAAAGATGTGCAGCTTTCCAAAGATGTCCGACAGTGGACTGACTTGCTAGAGAGACTTTGAGAATAAACAAGCTTTCCACAACATTATAAACTACATTTCAGGGTTTACACATAACGCACATCCGACACATTGCATCCAAATATTTTAAACTTAACTCAAGTACATCAGCACCATAACTATCAAACAGTCGTGACATTGGAAATATTCATGAATTAAAATGTTTACTCACAGTTTTGCTGACAAGTCCAAGTCAAATCCAGGTTCGAATCCAGGGTGTGCTGAGTGACTCCAGCCAGGTCTCCTAAGCAACCAAATTGGCCCGGTTGCTAGGGAGGATAGAGTCACATGGGGTAACCTCCTCGTGGTCGCTATAATGTGGTTCTCGCTCTCGGTGGGGCGCGTGGTGAGTTGTGCGTGGATGCCGCGGAGAATAGCGTGAAGCCTCCACACGCACTACGTCTCCGCGGTAACGCACTCAACAAGTCACGTGATAAGATGCACAGATTGACTGTCTCAGACTTGGAGGCAACTGAGATTCGTCCTCCGCCACCCGGATTTAGGCGAGTCACTACGCCACCACGAGGACTTAGAGCGCATTGGGAATTGGGCATTCCAAATTGGGGAGAAACAAAAAGCCAATGATAAGAGGTGGGTATTTAACCTAGACTTAAAAACAGGTAGAGTGGGAGCAGTTCTGATATGATCCGGCATTAATCTCCTCTTTAGGAATCTGGCTGCAGCATTTTGGACCGATTGTAGACGATTGAGGGCAGATTGATTAATTCCACTATAAAGGGAATTGCAGTAGTCTAAACGAGATGAAGGCATGAATTACTTTTTCAAGGTTTTTCACAGAGAGTTTTACCCTGGCTAACAGTCGTAAATGGAAGAAACCTGATCTTACCACAGCATTAATTTGTTACTCAAATTTAAGGATTTTGTCGACTAAGAAGCCTAAGTTCCCAGCACGTGATGTAGTAAAAGGCTCAAGAGTACCTAACTCGAGGTTGCATGCATAATAACTCTCATTAGAACCGAACAAAATAACTTATTTTTTGCTCTCGTTCAAAATTAAAAGATTTTGGGTCATGCTTATAGTTCCTTTAGACAGGCTAGTAGTGGCTCAAGGGCATGTTTGTCATTGCTCTTCAGAAGTAAATAGATTTGGGTGTCATCTGCATAACAGTGAAAAGAAACACCGTATTTGTTAAAAAAATCGAACCTATTAGTTGCATATATAACGAGAAAAGAGTGGGAGCCAAGATCAAGCCTTGTGGTACACCGCAGGAGAGAAGAGCAGCAGGAGATGTATGTTGACCCAGACATGAATAATGTACAGATTTTGCTCTTATGGAAAGAAATTGGTACTTTTATTCACCAAAGTGGCATTTAACTGATCACAATGTATAGTCAGGACATTAATAATGTGATAAATTACTATTACAGTTTGAAAAAAATGTTCAGAACTTCTTAAACTACTTCAAAGAGTTCTCATCAAAAAATCCTCCACGTGCAGCGATGACAGCTTTGCAGATCCTTGTTATTCTAGCTGTCAGTTTGTCCAGATACTCAGGTGACATTTCACCCCACACTTCCTGTAGCACTTGCCATAGATGTGTCTGTCTTGTCGGGCACTTCTCACACACCTTACAGTCTAGCTGATCCCACAAAAGCTCAATGGGGTTAAGATCCATAACACTCTTTTCCAATTATCTGTTGTCCAATGTCTGTGTTTCTTTGCCCACTCTAACCTTTTCTTTTTGTTTTTCTGTTTCAAAAGTGGCTTTTTCTTTGCAATTCTTCCCATAAGGCCTGCACCCCTGAGTCTTCTCTTTACTGTTGTACATGAAACTGGTGTTGAGCGGGTAGAATTCAATGAAGCTGTCAGCTGAGGACATGTGAGGCGTCTATTTCTCAAACTAGAGACTCTGATGTACTTATCCTCTTGTTTAGTTGTACATCTGGTCTTCCACATCTCTTTCTGTCCTTGTTAGAGTCAGTTGTCCTTTGTCTTTGAAGACTGTAGTGTACACCTTTGTGTGAAATCTTCAGTGTTTTGGGCAGTTTCAAGCATTGCATAGCCTTCATTCCTCAAAACAATGATTGACTGATGAGTTTCTAGAGAAAGCTGTTTCTTGCCATTTTTGACCTAATATTGACCTTAAGACATGCCAGTCTATTGCATACTGTGGCAACTCATAAACAAACACAGACAATGTTAAGCTTCATTTAATGAACCAAATAGCTTTCAGCTGTGTTTGATATAATGACAAGTGATTTTCTAGCACCAAATGATCAATTTAGCATGATTACTCAAGGATAAGGTGTTGGAGTGATGGCTGCTGTCTAGATTTGATCAAAAATGACTTTTTTCAAATAGTGATGGTGCTGTTTTATACATCAGTAATGTCCTGACTATACTTTGTGATCAGTTGAATGCCACTGTGGTGAATTAAAGTACCAATTTCCTTCCAAAACAGCAAAATCTGTACATTATTACAAACTTCTGACCACCAGTGTAGGTTCAAACTCACTCCAGGACACAGAGAAATTGTCTCTGAGATGTTATGGGCAGAGGGCAGGGTCTGTGACCTCAGGGCAGTGATCTATTGTGGAAAAGCGAACTTTCGGTCTATGACTGTATGTTTGGGATGTTTAAGCCTTAGCGGAGCAATAGAGTTTAAGACATTTGAACAGAGAATAAAACAGGTTAAAATGTTCATCAGGGTGGTGGAGGACGAACTTCAGTTGCCTCCGCGTCTGAGACGTCAATCCGTGCATCTTATCATGTGGCTTGTTGAGCGTGTTACCACGGAGACGTAGCGCGTGTGGAGGCTTCACACTATTCTCCAAGGCATCCACGCACAACTCACCACACGCCCCACTGAGAGCGAGAACCACATTATAGCGACCACGAGGAGGTTACCCCATGTGACTCTACCCTCCCTAGCAACCGGGCCAATTTGGTTGCTTAGGAGACCTGACTGGAGTCACTCAGCACGCCCTGGATTCAAACTTGCGACTCCAGGTGTGCTAGTCAGAGTCAATACTCGCTGAGATACGCATGCCCCGTTTTTACCAGTTTTTAATGAAAATTACTTTTAATTAAATTGCTTTTAAAATATGTTGCAGTTGTGCTACACTGTGAGGATAATTGTACGTCTGTTAAATGTGTATATTTGTGTGTTCGCAGTAAACTACGGCCTTCTATGATGCAGCATCTACTGAGGCGTCTGGTGTTTGATGTTCCTGTGTTGAATGAACACACAAAGATGCCGCTGAAGGTGAGAATCCCCCAGTGAATCTCGATGCAGATTTATTTCACATGATTCTACAGTTTTAAGACATTTATAACTGTGTTGGAGTGAATTGATTAGCATGTCCTCTCACAGCTCTTGACCAATCACTATGAGCGCTGCTGGAAGTATTACTGTCTGTCCGGCGGGTGGAGCAGTTTTGGTGTGGCGTCAGATGAGGAGCTTCACCTCTCCAGAAAACTCTTCTGGGGAATCTTTGATGCTCTGGCCAGAAAGGTACAACAGAGATGAGTAGAGCCTGTTTCACACTTCCTGTGTCTGCATCACAACAGTAGAACTGCGGCTCTATACACAAAATAAAGTAAATTCAGGGTTACCACATTGATTATTTCCTTTAATAACAATCATAAATCATATGATCAGGAGTGTGCCTTTTAATAATATTACATTTACATCCAAATGTTCATTAAAATAGTAACAATAAAGAAAGAGTTGGTGTGTCCAAACTTGCGACAGGTTTCTTCAACAGGCAATTACATTTCAACTTCAGACTCTTCACCAGGTCTTCATCTTTTATTTTTGGTACTTTTCAAATGTCTTTAATGTCTAGATTTGACTGTTTTAGCCTTTCAATATTAAACTATGAAAACACATGATAAAAATACTAATTATTACATGTTTTAAACTCTGATCATCTAAACAAAGAGTGAAATATACACAAATCATTTCAATATTTATTGCAGTGTGAAAATGATTTCTATTATTTTTGTTGCACAGTTGTGGCGTCATTTCCAGCACACCAAACAATTTATCGCCTTACGAAGTTTGTACAAAAGTTAGTGTTCTTGATAACCAAGTGGACAAAAGTGTGAGTGCAGAGCACGCTTGAGATGAAATATGAGACAAAACAAAGAAAAATCAAGAGAAATATCACTTTTTATTGGCCGTCATTTCCAATCAAGCTGTAATTTTGAAAATGATGCAAAAAGTGTGCAAATATGATTTAATTATGTGTATTTAGGATGCATAAAATGTGAGATATGAAAATAGTCTTAGCAAGACAGAAGAGTTGATCATTTCACTTGAAAAGAATTAAAAATGTCATTTCGGAGGTTTCTGGGTATCTCAGCGAGTATTGACACTGACTACCACACCTGGAGTCACGAGTTTGAATCCAGGGTGTGCTGAGTGACTCCAGCCAGGTCTCCTAAGCAACCAAATTGGCCCGGTTGCTAGGGAGGGTAGAGTCACATGGGGTAACCTCCTCGTGGTCGCTATAATGTGGTTCTTGCTCTCGGTTGGGCGTGTGGCGAGTTGTGTGTGGATGCTACGGAGAATAGCATGAAGCCTCCACATGTGCTACATCTCCGTGGTAACGCACTCAACAAGTCACGTGATAAGATGCGTGGATTGACGGTCTCAGAAGCGGAGGCAGCTGAGATTCGTCCTCCATCACCCGGATTGAGGCGAGTCACTACACCACCACGAGGACTTAGAGCGCATTGGGAATTGGGGCATTCCAAATTGGGGAGAAAAAAAAAAGCCAATTTTTTTATTTCCAACAGCGTCATTTCCAGCACAAAATTCTATTAAACACAATACAGAATTTGAGTGGCTATATTTTCGTGAGTGCGCAAAGCACAGCACTACATGCTACGACCGTGCACAAAGTCTTATTCAATTTTCGTGAGAGCGCTAATTCTAAGCGCAAATTATGTGCCAGTGCAAAGCGGGCACAAGTGTTTGCGCTATCTGTGTGTGTTTGTGCGCAAACTGTGGGTGTATTGTATGTTAATGAAACGCAATGTGCTATTTTCCTGAGAAATAGTGTCATTGCGTTAAGATGTTTCAGAGGCACGTCTATTTTCAGCACAAAGTCTAAACTCAGTTCCTGCATTTGCAGTTTGTAGATTCCACCAGCAGGTGGTGATAAAGTCCAAACTCTGAAAATATGGTGAAACATCAAATTATGTCCCTGACAGTCACCGTTGTAGCTGTTTTATGAAACAAAAATGTATGAAATTTGTATTAAACTATCTATAGGTCATGTTTATTTTTCAGTTATTATTATTATGTTTATATTTACAGCTGTATTTATGATGTAAGTTATATTAATATTTTTCCACCTGTTATCATGGTGATTTTTAAGTCACTGCAGAAGGAAGAAGTCAGATAGGATAATATGTTTGGATTTGGTATGATTTTATTGACCATTTTGTTATTTTAATTATGTTTTCGTTTCGTTTGATGTGTAATTTGAATACAGAAATATTTTAATGTTTCAACGAATGAATTTAAGTGAAGTGCATTCCAATACAATCACTGTTAATACTAACCATGATTTGTGTGTCAGTAGATGAAAATGATTAATAATGCTTACATTCTCGATAATTGAATGGAGCCTGCTTCCAAATCTTGACGAGAATCATGTTTTCCACGAGTATAAAAGGAGCGTGTCACTGTCATGGAAAAAAAATATTTTTCAATTCTTCTATTTCATTGCATACAGTTCATTTACACTACCAACTTCTTATGAATGTGCTGTCTTTGTTTATATCGCTGGTGCTTGGCAGGGAATGGACTGTATAATAGGATACAGATGCTGCAATAACCGGAGAAGAACCTCAGAATTCAAATGCACTTGATCCAGCCCATTAGCGCTTTGCATGTGTAATTTCGCCAAACCCACTTGAGCCTAGACTTAGTGCATGCTCGCACGAAAATACCAAAACTTCATGGCCACGCCCACTGACTTTGCATGTATGACTTATGGCATAGTGCTGCAATTAGCACTCTTAAAATAGGCCCCGAGATGTGCTGGAAATGACACTGTGGTGGGAAATCTCCTGTGATGCATGTACACACACTGTTGGACATTGTTAGCAGACACATCAAAAATAAAAAATGTGAAAAATGTTTCAACGAGACTTTACTGTCTAGAAGTCCACAGTGCTTAAAGTGAAGAAACTCCCAAATATGTTTATGTTATGTTTAATGTATATATTCTTTGCAGAAATATGATGTGGAGTTGTTTAAGTTGGCATTGCCGTGTCTGAGCGCGGTGGGCGGAGCTTTACCTCCTGATTACATGGAGTCAAACTATGTGGCGATGATGGAGAAACAGTCATCGATGGACGCCGAAGGAAACTTCAACCCTCAACCAGCCGACGCCAGCAGGTGAGTCACCACTAAATCTCTCTCACAGCCAAAACCTTAAAGAAGATATTTGATATTTAGATTTTTTGATGCATTGTTGATACGGATGTTTTTCAGATGTGTATTAATGTTTCTGCTCTAATGCAGGTTGTTTTTGTGTTTTTGCAGCGTTGTTGTTCCTGAGAAACTCGATCATTTCATCAATAAATATGCAGAATATTCTCATGAGAAATGGTCAATGGAGAAGGTCTGCATGTCACAACCAAACAGAGCTGATTTAGTTTTTATTATTATTGAATTATATCCTTGTTTATTTATAAGTAGAGTATTTATTTTACTGTCCTTTTGCAGTTTCGCTGATAGTGTATGTTAGGGCTGGGTATCAATACAGATTCAGTTCAATTCCGATTCACAAGCTTTCGATTCTGATTTTGATGATACGGGATATTTCAGTAAAAATGTCCATTTTGCATTTTATATTAAATAAATTCTCATCTAATGCTGTTAATTATACAGGGGCCTTCTAACTTGGTACATTATGAAAATATTAATTAAAAAAATTAACAACAGGGCCCAAACTATGCAGTTTAATTGCTACTTATTTAACAGATATAATTATCAATGCAACCAAAGATGAAGTAAACTTTAAAGGGACAGTTCACCCAAAAAAGAAAGTTCTCTCATTATATACTCACCCTCATGTCATCCCAGATGTGTTTGACTTTCTTTCTTCTGCAGAACACAAATGAAGATTTTTAGGAGAATATTTCAGCTCTGTAGGTCAAAACAATGCAAGTGTATAGTGACCACAACTTTGAAGCTCCAAAAAGCATATAAATGCAGCATAAAAGTAATCCATAAGACTCCAGTGGTATAATCCATGTCTTCAGAAGTGATATGATAGGTGTGGGTGAGAAACAGATACATTTTAAAGTCCTTTTTTACTATAAATCTCCCCTTTCACTTTCACATTCTTCTTCTTTTGTTTTTGGCGATTTTGATTCTTCGTGCATATCGCCACCTACCGGTTGGGCTGGTCAAAGGTGGAGATTAATCAGAAAATCTGTAATTTTACCCAGCTCTATTGTTTGTTTAATTCTGTTAATGTAGTTGTTGTTGCTGTCTGTGTGTGTAGTTTGCTGTTGGTTGGGTTCATGGAGATCAGAAGTGTGAATCATCTAAAGTTCATCCTCTGCTGAAGCCCTACAAATGTCTCTCTGAGAAGGTACAGAAACCTTGCGTGATCAGAATTCATCATAAATCAGCTTTCTCACTGAGTGATGATGGAGTGTAAATGCACCACAGCATTTTCCCAGCATGCCTCTGTGTTTCAGGATAAGGAGGCTTACCGCTGGCCAATCAGAGAGAGTCTGAAGACGATGCTGTCGTGGGGATGGAGCATCGAGAGAACGAGAGAGAGCGACGCATCCACATTACACAACCGCACACGCAGAATATCTCTGTCCAGTCAGGTCAGAACCACAATATTTACACCATTTACACTGGTACACTGTGTACTGCTTCAAAACACTTAATAGAGCGTAACAGTCTGGTTCGGGAAGTAACGGTCCCATTCCATTTTTTTAATAGATAAATTTATTTTTAATGGTAACTAATAAACCTTTAAAAGCAGACCTACCATATATGATTCTGTTGAAGACATCAGTCTGCTTTATTTAAACTTCACTTTTAATAAGGCATGTTTAATTGCAGAATTCCTGCTAAAAACTACACTACCCATAATCCTAATGAAAGATCCACCAATAAGAGAACTGCTGTAAACAAAGTGCGCCAGAAGAGCTCTGCAGCGACCTCCCACTCGCAATACGCACTGTGAATGATGCAATGGAGTCGCTCTCTAACTACGTATATATTTGTACATAACTGAATATTTTATACAGAAATGAAAGTAATTGTTTGGTTCATAAAAAATTGATGGTAAAAATACTCTCTGAACCAAGATGGTTGAATAATTGGGCGGGCACTGTTGCGCTCTATTGATGCTCTGTGGACTTCCTGTCTAAATTCCTCAAAATTAAAGGAATATTCCGGGTTCAATACAAGTTCAGCTCAATCGACAGCATTTGTGGCATAATGTTGATCACCACAAAAATTAATTTCGACTCGTCCCTCCTTTTCTTTATAAAAGCACAAATGTGTGTTCCAGTGAGACACTTACAATGGAAGTCAATGGGGTCAATTTTTGGAGGGTAATAAGGCAGAAATGTGATGTTTATAATTTTATAAAAGCACTTACATTAATTCTTCTGTTAAAACTTGAGCTGTAAAGTTGTTTAAATCGTAATTTTTGTGGTAGACAACTGTTCCGCCTTATGTCGTCATGGCAACGAAGTTGTAAAATTAGTTATAACTTTCCACAGATGTGGTTAGTGAGTGATTTAATCACAGTAAAATCATGTTAACACACATATTGTTTATGTCTTGTGTCTATACTTTTGAAACAGTGAGTATTTTAATGTTTACAGATTGACCCCATTGACTTCCATTGCAAGTGTCTCACTGGAACACACATTTGTGCTTTTATTAAAGAAAAGGAGGGACGAGTCGAAATTAATTTTTGTGGTAATCAACATTATGCTACACAAATGCTGTCGATTGAGCTTCACTTGTATTGAACCCGGAATATCCCTTTAAGGGGATCGTTTACACAAAAAATATACATTCAAAAGAGCATTGTAAACATTTCAGAAACATCACTTCTGGTTAGCATAGGACAGTAATGCTGCGTCCGAATACCCATACTTCCCTACTATATAGTATGCCAAAAACAGTATGCCAGAATTGTTCATTGTGCTTAAATGGTGCTTGTTTAGCAAAACCTGAGCGGATAGTTTTCGCGGTTGTTGTTCTTACGTCATATATTCGGGTCATGAGACAATACCCACGTACCTGGATCAAGTATGTCCAAAATCTAGTCAAACTACTCACATGCATACCTAAAAGAACGTACTGTGACAGTAAGCCGTTTCGGACGCAGGATAACTCTTGTTCAGATTTGGTGTATGTGACCTTTGACCTACTGTGTCACCTGCAGCGGTCTATAGAAGGGGCTTACGGGTTCAGCCCGCAGCCTGTTGACATGAGCAACGTCACGCTATCCAGAGACCTGCATGTGAGTGACACAAGTTTACTGTTTCTAGTTCAACTCTTCAAAAAGCGTAAAGAAAACTCTTCGAAAACCTGCAGTTGTTCTGTTGTTGCGTTTCAGTCGATGGCGGAGCTGCTGGCGGAGAACTATCACAACATCTGGGCTCAGAAGAAAAAACTGGAGCTGGAATCTAAAGGTAGAGCAGATGTCGAGCAAGTGTTTCCAAAGCTAAAATCAATCTTACAAACATCCTAGCATCAGCAAAACCTTCAAACTAATATCTCTTTATTTGAATTTTTGTTACAGTATAATACTGGATTATCAGAATCAAGTGCAGACACATTAGTGCTCTTCCAGACCCTAGTGAGCTGCCTTGCTGTCTACTGTCTACATAGGCAGCTGCCTTCTAAGTCTGTAACCTCACAAGTGACTGATTTGAAGTGCTCTACATTGGCAGCACCTCATGACGTTGCTGCTCACATTTTGGAAAAGTCTTTGCATCGAATGCAAACTTATGATGCCTTTAAATGCTGTCTAAGTAGGCAGCTCACTTGGGTTTGGACAGAGCTATTGATTTATGCTAGTGTTTATGGTTTAATGAGTCTTATTTGAGCCAGAACTTCACATGATAAAGGTTTTGCATGTACAATCTAGTGTACTTTATAATTCACTGGCGTTTAGTTGTAATTAACTACATGCTCCTTCAGGGTTGCAGTTGATTTCCACTAACAGAAATCGCTTCTTTCAGATTTACTTAAGCTTTCAGGTGACATTGGACTAAACAAGTACTGTGCTAAAATGAACATATGAATCAGAGGGCTGCCATAAGACGGCACTGTAGGGTTGTATTTTGCTGTATGTGTCTTGCTTTGTGATATGTGTGTGTTTCGTTTTGTCAGGTGGGGGGAGTCACCCGTTACTGGTTCCTTACGACACTTTAACCGCCAAAGAGAAATCCAAAGATCGGGAAAAAGCACAAGACATCCTTAAATTCTTTCAGATCAACGGATACACCGTGTCAAGGTGAGAATCTCATTTACAAAGTGTATGTTTTTATTAAACAATATGTGTAATTCATGAAACATTTCCATGCATTAATTTCTCATAAAGAAGGACTGATTAAGTATTTAAAATGAAAATATGTTTTCATCATATTCCTTTTTTTTATAAAGATCCAAACATGCACACACAAACATGTAGGTTTAAGTTTGTTATATTCCTTTTGGACAATATAAGGCCGAAAATTGTGCCATTTTGGCCGATTAGCAAAAACATGTATATAATTGTGTAAAACAACTAATTTTGTCTTCATAAAATTTGCTGTAAAATTGTTTGTATATTTACATCGGCCATCCGGCTCACTGGACATCAGCATCAGAATTAGCCTTTAGAAAGCTGTTATCTGTTGACCACTGGTTTAAAGGTGCACTCGGTCATTTTTTACTCATTAAAAAATGTTTACTACTCCAAAAATTATTTGCAGTTTTGAAGCATATGTATAAAGTCATGACCGCTCACATGAGATGAAGAATCGGTCATATCAGTAACCTTAGAGGGTCCCCTCACGGGGGCGGCCATGTTGGAATCACATGACCAGCCAAATACTAGTTACTGCTTAATCTCAGTAAACTTATCACAGTCTGGGATATGTCAATGATTAGCAACAACATTTATTTTGATGCATTATTATTTTTTGTGCAGTGTCAGATAAAAAAAAAAACAATTAAATCACACTCAGGACCTTAGAAGACAAAAATGTCTACGTCAAAAACTGCCATAAAAATATTATATATTAATATTATTTTCCACTTTCACTGATTTTTTTTAACCAACATCAGTCCTGATCATAACTACCAAATATTCATTCATTTTCAGGATTTTAACCCTTTAAATGCCAGTTTGTTTACAGAATGCCACTGCTGTTTTTACACACACACACACACACACACACACACACACACACACACACACACACACACACACTTTCTCAATACACACATACAAAACACACACACAATTTTAGCTGTATCATTTATTCAGTTGGCCTGCAGTGCTCTATAATACAGCAAACAGAAAATAGGGGAAAAGCTTGTATTTGCTCCATAGGCTAAACATGAGAAAAATGGCGCCATCTGGTGGAAAATATTACAAATGTAAATGTTGAAGCCAGGGCTCCGTAATGAAACCATAATATCATAGAATTCATGATTTTATGCTTTAATGGCACTGGGATCATATATTGCAGTTTTAATGTGTTTCAATGGGGACATTTTTGTCCTGAAGGTCCTGAGTGTAACTATTTTGTGCACACAGTGTATTATAGATGTATTATAGGACCTGAGGTTGAAATATCAAAATTCCCTCCAAAAATACACACCTTTGCCAAAATGTATGCTGTTGGCATTAACACAGCCAAAATGATCGAAAAAACTCAAATGAAGTAGACAAAAATGTCTCGAAGGTCCCACAAGGGTAAAATTATGCTTCATCCAGGCCACTAGGTTTCACTGTAAGATGACGTACAACAGCAATGTCAGATTTTTTTGAAGATCATGTTTCATGGGCCTTGGTAGCTCAATGAGTATTGACGCTGACTACCACCCCTGGAGTCGGAAGTTCGAATCCAGGGTGTGCTGAGTGACTCCAGCCAGGTCTCCTGAACAACCAAATTGGCCTGGTTGTTAAGGAGGGAAGAGTCACATGGGGTAACCTCCTCGTGGTCGCTATAATGTGGTTCGTTCTCGGTGGGGCGTGTGGTGAGTTGAGTGTGGATGCCGCGGAGAAATGCGTGAAGTCTCCACACATGCTATGTCTCCGCGGTAACGCACTCAACAAGCCACGTGATAAGATGCGCGGATTGCTGGTCTCAGATGTGGAGGCAACTGAGATTCGTCCTCCGTCATCCGGATTGAGGCGAGTCACTACACCACCATGAGGACTTAGAGCGCATTGGGAATTGGGAAGAAAAGGGGAGGAAAAAAAAAAGAACATCATGTTTCCCCCAAACATGAAGATTTTCAAAAAGACTGCAGATTCCTGCTGGGTCCGCTGGTGTGTTTATTAGATGTGTTGTGTGTTTGTGAACTCTTCAGGGCTGTGAAAGAACAGGATCTGGACACTCCGTCTATAGAGAAGCGCTTTGCGTACACGTTTCTGCAGCAGCTGATCACGTATGTGGATGAAGCCCATGAACACATGCTGGAATTCGGTGAGACACTCATCTAAACACTCATCTTTATCTTTAAATATTAAATTATGTTTATTGCAGTGTAAATCCTGAACATGACCTCACAGCTGAACTATTTGTCTTTTTTTATTAGATGTTGGAATACGATCTAAAGGGGACAAAATCCCCCACGAGCAGCAGGTCAAGTTCTTTGGAAAGGTCTGATTGTCCTGACATGTTTGCATTTACACACAGCATATCAGTCAGTTATTACATACGAATAAGTGTGTTTCTTCAACTTCAGGCGTTTTCAGCAACGTGGACATCTAGAAAGTAAAGTGTCATTAAGACCTTTGATCACACTCTCACTAGTAGATTTAATTTGTCTACTAACAAAGAATTCTGTGCTGGAAATGACACTGATGGAAATGACATTTTTAACACTTTTCAAATAAAATGACAGATTCTTTTGTCTTGTTGAGGCTCATTTCACAGCTAACATTTGATGTATCCTAAATACACATGATTAAATCATATTTTCACAGTTTTTGCATAATTTGTCAATAATTTGATTGGAAGTGACGACCAGTTAAAATGTGATATTTCATTTGTTTCATATTTTATTTTAAGCAATGCTCTTCATTTACACTTTGTTCACTTGGTTAACAAGTACACTAAAAAAAATAAATAAACAATTAAACTATTGTCAGTTTTACTCAATCCTCCCATGTTCATATTACTCAGAAACAATTATGTAACCAAGGGAACTTAAATTTATTGAGTTGATTCAACTAAAAAAGTTTCTGTCAGATTTACTTAATCTGTTTGAGTTGGGACAACATGAATGTTTTTGGTTAACTGAAACTTGGCAGAGAATTTCTAGTTCCCAGCATGCTTTATTAAATTGAGTTGTTTTTACATGTCAAATTTTGTTGGGTTTACTTGATTCAGTTATGTTCCCTCTACTTGAAGTATTTAAATTGAAATTACTTGGTAATTTCATTTAAGGAAAATCATTTCAAACATGTGGAAGTTCTTGACTGAATTAAAAATGAGTTGAAATCTGTTCATTAAATAAAAATCAACCCCTGGGACGTGAAAGTGCCCGAAGTTGAAGAAACACCCATTTATGTTGATGGAATCATCTGCATTGAGTTCATTCAGTGATCATCATGCTGTTATCTTCAGGTTGTGTTGCCGTTGGTGGATCAGTATTTTAAAAACCACCGGCTCTACTTCCTGTCTACTGCAGTTCGGCCGATCAGCAGCGGCGGTCACGCCTCCAATAAAGAGAAGGAGATGGTGACCAGGTGACGTGTTTCTCTGAACCCATAAACTCATTTCAGCACTTCATAGAAGTCTCATAGAAGTGACATTCTATTTTCTTCGGTTTCCTAAATGCCGCTGTACTGTACGATTTGTTCTCCTTTTACACTTTTGTTTATTTTCAGTCTCTTTCCTCTTTAAATTCCCCTCCAAATTTATCATGTTTCCATCTGACTCTCAGTCTTTTCTGCAAACTGGGAGTTCTGGTCAGACACAGGATATCTCTGTTTGGTAAGGCAGTGTGTGTGTTTGAAGTGTGTTTATAGATGTTTTTGCATGTTGTGTGTGTTCTGAGACTCATGCTGATGGTTCTAGTCAAATCGATTCAGCGTCTTGAAAGCAGCACTTCAATAAAGTTCCCAGAGCCGATTATCAAAGCTCAGCTTATGTTTTCTGTTTTATGTCCAACTTTAAATGATTAAAGTCAGTGTTTTAAAATCGCCATCCATAACAGAGCTGGTGCAGCTCAAGAAGGAGATCTTAACAGGTGTCTCCATGGATGATTTCTAACGAGTGCCACCTGGTGATAAGAAATGCCCTTTTGGGGAGGCCTGGGTAGCTCAGCGAGTACTGACGCTGACTACCACCCCTGGAGTCACGAGTTTGAATCCAGGGCGTGCTGAGTGACTCCAGCCAGGTCTCCTAAGCAACCAAATTGGCCCGGTTGTCACATGGGGTAACCTCCTCGTGGTCATGATTAGTGGTTCTCACTCTCAATGGGGCGTGTGGTAAGTTGTGTGTGGATCGTGGAGAGTAGCATGAGCCTCCACATGCTGTGAGTCTCCGCGGTGTCATGCACAACGAGTCACATGATAAGATGCGCGGATTGACGGTCTCAGAAGCGGAGGCAACTGAGACTTGTCCTCCACCACCCGGATTGAGGTGAGTAACCGCACCACCACGAGGACCTACTAAGTAGTGGGAATTGGGCATTCCATATTGGAAAAAAAAAAGAAAATCCCTTTTGGTTTGAAAGTGTTAGAAAATATTACTTGTGTAGTAATTAATGAAGTCTGCTTTCAAAGACAATAATTTGATTTATCATTTAAAAAAAGTATCACAGCACCTTTTTATCAGATAAAAGTCTACTAAAACATTGGGAACAAAGACAGAGAGTGCATTTACATGCATGTTATTATGCTTAACAAGCCGACAGGGTGTATGTTCATGTAAATGCATTAAACACTGTTCCTTTATCGGTGTAAGGTCGTAAACGGCGTTAAAATACAGCAGTCGGCACGGGTAAAGTTTTGCCCATTTCTCCGATTTCGTGTTGCATGTAAACAGTTTTATTGGCGTTCCTAATATGTGCACAAGCGCGTGTTTCTTCACGGTTTGACATCAAAAGCAGAGAACATCTCGATTATTTCAAATCCCATGTACTGCAAATGCAGTTTTCTAGCTTTGTTGTATTTTTTAAATAAGATGTTTTTTGGGAGTTATCAGCTTTTTGGTGTGCATGTAAACAGGCTCAGTGACCAAGTTTACATGCACTTAAGAAAACGGTATATTCCAGGTTTTTTGCAGTAAGCGGTGCTCTGAAACTAGAACACTGTTTTCCTCACGGCATTTAAAGCGGTTTAACACACCCAGGTTTCTCCTGGAGAATGCGGCTTATGTAGTCATGTAAATGCATAAGCAGTGGCCTGATGGGCGTTTGAAGAGTGCACATGTGCTTGATATTTATCATCATAGCATGGAGCCATACGTCATATCAACAAGTCAACACAGCGGAAAGAATACAGCACTTCTGGGAGTACAGTGGGAAACACATATACACTATAAAATATACCCATTTATATACAGCAGTTTAAAATATCGTCATGGCATATATGCGCTCAAGGAGCAATAAGAATCAGAATCAGAATGAGCTTTATTGCCAATCAATTAACAATTATTGCTCCTGTGAATCCCGGATTTTGATGTAAGAGGGTAACCCCACTATCGAAGCACAATTCCGATGCAAAAACAGCAACAACTTTGGAATATTTATAAAAAATAAAATGAAGAAGCGCATGATAAAATACCGAAGACTTCCACAGATCCCTTGTTTGTTAGAAAGCTGCTTACCGACAAAGCTGCATGTATACGAGAGTACAGAGAAAGCTGTGAACACAGTGCATGTAAACCCATACGCCGATTTCGAGTCTGAAGCAGCTTTCTCGCAATAAACGGATTTCTGGTGTCCATGTAAACGAGCTCAGTGTGTAAACTCAGGCAACACAAATCTGATAACGGTGGTGTATTTAACTCAGATATGTGTAGTTGTTTGTAGTTTGAACCGCAAAAACAACACACATGAAATCATATGTAGTTTGAAGTGTCAGATTTCAAGTCATTTGTCATTTTTTGGCACAGAACACGCGTGCAGTGTGAAGGAAAGTCATATTTTGGCAGCTCTCCGCAGCATAATGATGCATGTCAGTGTGAATTATCCTGGGAGCATTTGTGAAATATGATATACATTGCTTACAAAGTCAGACATCATAGATCCACTTGACATCATCCAAAAAAACAGAACACTTGAAAACACTTAAGTTAAAGCTGCTCTGCGTAATTACGTTGGATATGAAAATACTATCTCGCACATCTCAGTTTACTGTGTAGAGACAGCTAGAAGTGATCCATTGGTAGGTTCTTCAAATTCTGACTTTACTGATGCAGTGAGTTTGGGAGAGAGCATGCTCTTATTTAACTGGCAGTGAGAAAATTACTCTTTTCAGCTCACAGCACTCTTTATTAAAGGAATATTCCGGGTTCAGTACAAGTTAAGCTCAATCGACAGCATTTGTGGCATAATGTTGATTACCACAATATGTGTGTTAACATGATTTTACTGTGATAAAATCACTTACTAACCGCATCTGTGTGTAGTTATAGGCAATTTTACAACTTCGTTGCCATGAGAACAACACCCTGTAATTCCAGCATTAGATATAACTTTCCACAGATGTGATTCTTGTTAACACACATATTGTTTATGTCTTGTGTCTGTACTTTTGAAACAGTGAGTATTTTAATGTTTACAGATTGACTCCATTGACTTCCATTGTAAGTGTCTCACTGGAACACACATTTGTGCTTTTATAAAGAAAAGGAGGGACGAGTTGACTTAAATTTTTGTGTATTATGCAATAAATGCTGTCGATTAAGCTTAATTTGTATTGAACCCGGAATATTCCTTTAAGGAACCGGAAATAAGTTGCAAGAATAATGTTATTGAAGAGTTTTAGTTCTTCAGTGTAGAACATAAGAAAACAAATAAATGTATGATAATTATATTGGCCTTTTAATTACTAATGGAAAAACATAAATTAAACGTAAGCACGCTTAGTCTCACATGTCAGGCGATTGTGCTATTATGTCATTTTTTTAAAATTTAGATTTCCAATGGGGGTCTGGGTATCTTAGCGAGTATTGACGCTGACTGTCACCCCTGGAGTCATGAGTTCGAATCCAGAGCATGCTGAGTGACTCCAGCCAGGTCTCCTAAGCAACCAAATTGGCCCAGTTGCTAGGGAGGGTAGAATTACATGGGGTAACCTCCTCGTGGTCGTGATTAGTGGTTCTCGCTCTCAATGGGGCGTGTGGTGAGTTGTGCGTGGATCGTGGAGAGTAGCATGAGCCTCCACATGCTGTGAGTCTCTGCGGTGTCATGCACAACGAGATTGCACGGATTGACGGTCTCAGAAGCGGAGGCAACTGAGACTTGTCCTCCGCCACTCGGATTGAGGCGAGTAACCGCGCCACCATGAGGACCTACTAAGTAGTGGGAATTGGGCATTCCCACTACGTTTATAAAATTAGCAGGGAAATGAAAACAAAATATGATGGATAATATAGACCATGAGGGAAATTTTACAACTTTATTTGTAGCGCAGCATCTGATCTGGATATATAGAAATGCCAGTGATTAATTTAAAATAAAATGAGTATTTGTTATATAAAAAGAAGTACAAATGTAAAGGTTCAGTAAAATGTAACAAGATCAAAAAAAAAAAAAAAAAAGAAGTGCAAAGACGTAAAATTAATTGTACTTTGAAAGGTTGACATTACTTAAAAGTAATGTCAGCTGGTAAAAAAAGTCACTTGTCATCTAGTTAATCAATTAGTGGTGTAATTATGTTTTTCTGTTTCTCCCAGGGAATGATGCCACCTCCATAGTGAACTGTCTTCACATACTGGGTCAGACGCTGGATGCCAGGTTAATCTCACACACTTCACTTTAACCTACTGACTGAGAATAAAACAAGCCCTTAAAGTCCAAAACCACTGGTTCATTAAGCAATACTCAAGGTTCTGTTATATTGTGAAAGTAGTTGCAGGTAAACGGCATTGTTAGTCACAACATGCAGCAGAGTGACTATATTCAGTTATTCACAATACAGTACAAGAAGTGCATGTTCTCCTACTAAATAATACACATATTTTTATTTTTTTGGGGGGGATTTTTCCCCTTTTTCTCCCAATTTGGAATGCCCAATTCCCAATGCACTCTAAGTCCTCGTGGTCACATAGTGATTCGCCTCAGTCCGGGTGGCGGAGGATGAATCTCAGTTGCCTCCGCGTCTGAGACAGTCAACCCGCGCATCTTATCACGTGGCTTGTTGAGCGCGTTGCCATGGAGACATAGCGCGTGTGGAGGCTTCACGCCATCCACCGCGGCAACCACGCACAATTCACCACGCACCCCACCGAGAACAAACCACATTATAGCGACCACGAGGAGGTTACCCCATGTGACTCTACCCTCCCTAGCAACCAGGCCAATTTGGTTGCTTAGGAGACCTGGCTGGAGTCACTCAGCACACCCTGGATTCGAACTAGCGAACTAGCGAACTCCAGGGGTGGTAGCCAGCGTATTTTACCACTGAGCTACCCAGGCCCACTAAATAACTAGTAGATCTAGTCTCTTGACATGGCAATGCAGTTAATATTTCTTCACTATGGATGCTGTATAGCAGTTTTAAGTTATGTATTTTAACACCACTAGAACACTGAACTGACCTAGACCGGATCTTTCTTTGCATCCAGGACCGTGATGAAAACAGGTCAGGACTCCGTCAAAGCGGCCCTGTGGGTATTTTTTGGTAATGCAGCAGAAGATCTGGAGAAGACGATGGAGAACCTGCGACAGGGTCAGTTCACGCACACGCGCACGCAACCGAAAGGCGTCACACAGATCATAAACTACACGACCGTCGCGCTGCTGCCCGTTCTCTCCTCGCTGTTTGAACACATCGGACAAAACCTGTTTGGAGAAGACCTGATTTGTGAGTGAATATTGCGTTGTGTTAAAAGCAGTTCGTCTTAGGTATTTTAATTCAGTTTTTATATATTTATATTGTCTTCGCAGTGGATGACGTCCAGGTGTTCTGCTATCGGATTTTAAACAGTTTGTACTCACTTGGAACCAGTAAAAGTATTTATGTTGAGAGGTAAGTCACAGTTATTACAGTGATTCTGCATCATGACATGTTTTAAATGTAACGTGACATGTTGTCTGTGTCTGTGAGATCATGTGTGTTATGAAGCATGTATGAGCTGTTATAGTGTATCGTATTGATGTTGTGTGCAGGCAAAGACCCGCTCTGGGTGAGTGTCTGGCTGCGTTTGCGGGTGCATTTCCTGTGGCCTTCCTGGAGCCCAGTCTGAATAAACACAACACTTACTCCATATACAACTGCAAAAGCTCCAGAGAGAGAGCAGGTACATCATTCACACCTGTACAGGTGCATCTCACGAAAAACCTAATGCCCTGGTCATATTTCTCCCCAGAAAAACTCAATTTAATTGAGTACGAGAAATACTGAGGTGTATGAATTAATAAATGCTTTATTTTTTTTAATGCTTTTAATTATTTGCTTTTAATTTCAGGGGGAAATGTGTTTAATTGTCATGAAAATAATGTCACAATTAAAAAAGGAAAAGAAAGAAGTAAACGTCCTAAAATAGGCTTGGTTTTCTTTGTTGTTCTTGTGATTTTGGGATGAAATATCACCCCAACAAGTTCTTGACAGGTTTTGTAAGATTCATGTTTTTAGGGTTATGCCATTTGACCTCGACAAAATGTGTCTTTTCATGAAAATGTCAAGAACTAATATTGTTCTTAAAACTTCACACAGTCATGAGGGTCTAAAGGGGTACTTCTCGGTTATGTGTGTTTTTTTTGTGTGACATCAGAATGGCTACCTTAATGTTGGTTACACAAACTGACTTTGATTTGGTGGACAAAAGTTGTTTGTTTCACTGCTTATTTTGTAAAGAAATATTAATAAAGTATTAATCAAATCTATTACAACTCACAGTATATATATTGCATTCATAAAGTATTCAGACCCCTTCACAACTTTGCAAATGTATTAAAAAGAAGAAACTGAAATATCACATTGACAGTATTCAGACCCTTTTCTATGACACTTGAAATTTAGCTCAGGTGCATCCCATTTCTCTGGATCATCTTTGAGATGTTTCTACACTTTGATTGGAGTCCATCTGTGGCCAGTTCAATTGATTGGACCTGATTTGGAAAGGCACGCACCTGTCTATATAAGGTCTTACAGCTGAAAAATGCATATCAGAGCAAAACCAAGTCATGAGGTCAAAGGAACTGCCTGCAGAGCTCAGAGACAGGATTGTGTAGAGGCACAGATCTGGGGAAGGCTTCAAAAACATTTTAGCTGCATTGAAGGTTCCCAAGAGCACAGTGGCCCCCATAATTCTTAAATGGAAGAAGTTGGGAACAACCAGGACTCTTCGTAGAGCTGGCCGCCTGGCCAAACTGAGCAATCGAGGGAGAAGGGCCTTGGTAAGAGAGGTGACCAAGAACACGATGGTCACTCTGGTTGAGCTCCAGAGATCATGTGTGGAGATGGGAGAAACTTGCAGAAGGACAGTCATCACTGCAACACTCCACCGATCTGGACTTTATGGCAGAGTGGTCAGACGGAAGCCTCTCCTCAGTGCAAGACACATAAAAAAGCACCTAAAGGACTCTCAGACTGTGAGAAACAAGATTCTCTGGTCTGATGAAATGAAGATTAAACTGTTTGGCCCCAGTTCAAAGCATCATGTCTGGAGGAAACCAGGCACCGCTCATCACCTGTGCAATACCATCCCAACGGTGAAGCATGGTGGTGGCAGCATCATGCTGTGGGGGTGTTTTTCAGCGGCAGGTACTGGGGGACTGGTCAGGGTTGAAGGAAAGCTGAACGCAGCAAAATATAGAGATATCCTTAATGAAAACTTGCTCCAGAGCGCTCAGGACCTCAGACTGGGTCGAAGCTTCACCTTCCAACAGGACAATGACCCTAAACACACAGCCAAGACAACACAAGTGTGGCTTAGGGACAACTCTGTGAATGTCCTTGAGTGGCCCAGCCAGAGCCCAGACTTGAACCCAATCGAACATCTCTGGAGAGACCTGAAAATGACTGTCCACCGACGGTCCCCATCCAACCTGACAGAGCTTGAGAGGATCTGCAGAGAATGGCAGAAAATCCCCAAATCCAGGTGTGCAAAGCTTGTCGCATCATACCCAAAAAGACTTGAGGCTGTAATCGCTGCCAAAGGTGCTTCAACTAAGTACTGAGTTAAGGGTCTGAATACTGTCAATGTGATGTTTCAGTTTTTTCTTTTTTAATACATTTGCAAAGTTATCATAAATCTGGTTTTTGCTTTGTCATTATGGGGTATGGAGTGTAGATTGATGTTGATTGATGTAGATTTAGCATAAGGCTGCAACATAACAAAATGTGAATTTTGTGAATAATTTATTAGATCCGGACTATAAAATGAGCATCACATCAATGACCCATTTCTACAAAATATGACTGAATGTATTTTGGTGCCATGTGCAATATTAATAAAGTTCTCTCTCTGGTAGCGTTAGGTCTGCCTGCTCAGGTGGAGGAGTTGTGTGCGCTGGTGCCATCTCTGGAGAGGGCTCTCGAGGAGATCATGGAGCTGGCGGAGTCTGGCATGCGTTACACACAGATGCCCCATGTGATGGAGGTCCTGCTGCCGATGCTCTGCAGTTACATGTCGCACTGGTGGGAACACGGACCTGAGAGTGACCCGGAGCGATCAGAGAGCTGCTGCACCTCACTGACCTCTGACCACATGAACACACTGCTGGGGAACATCCTCAAAATCATCTACAACAACCTGGGCATCGATGAAGGAGCCTGGATGAAGAGACTCGCAGGTAGAACAATAAACATTTATTAAATTCTGCATGTAATCAAAATGCAATCAATATTTATGGTCCATTTTCCTGTACATTTTAAATGTGTTTAAAATGGTGTTAATTAGGGGGCCTGGGTATCTCAGCGAGTATTGACGCTGACTACCACCCCTGGAGTCGTGAGTTTGAATCCAGTGCTGAGTGACTCCAGCTAGGTCTCCTAAGCAACCAAATTGGCTGGGGTTCAAATTGGGTCTTAAGCAGCAGTCAGTGACCCATGGCACACATGAAGGGGTAATGACTGGCACGGGAGTGACAGCGAGAGAGAGTAACTAGTGTTTATTATATGAATTCCCTGGCACCTCCATGCCAATCGTGATATAATCCTTCCTATTAGTCACACAGCATGTTTTCTACGGTTGTGAACTGAATGGGAATATAAAGTGTGACGAGACTGCGCTAGTCAGCGGATGATTTGCACATCACGAGCCAGTGATATTGGGGCACAGCAGCGCTTGTAAACGCATCCGTTTGCGTTGGTCGTACTGCGTGGTTGAGCTGATCACATCCTTCAATTTCTTATTTTTACCTGTTTTTTTGTTTTGCTTTCAGAACAACACTTGAAATTTCCAACCCAGCATACACTCCTACTTTAACAACATGACAGTGACTCTCAAACGAACACTACATTATTATAAGGGAAAAGAACAAAACACACAGTGCGGTTCAAAAGTATAGACACAAGACATAAACAATATGTGTGTAAACATGATTTTAATGTGATAAAATCACTTACTAACCACATCTGTATAAAGTTATAGACAATTTTACAACTTGGTTGCCATGACGATGTAACACTATATAAAACAACCTTAAAAATAACGATTTTAACAACTTCACAGCTCCAATAATGCATGAGTTTTAATAGAAGAATTAATGTAAGTGCTTTTATAAAATTATAAACTTCACACTTCTGCCTTTAAACCTTCCAAAAATTGACCCCATTGACTTCCATTGTAAGCAGAGGCGCAAAAACCATATATGCAAGGTATGCAACGCAAAGGGGCGCCATGTAAAGGGGGGGCTCTGTCGGCTCACTAAAGGGGGCATTTAGCATCTGCAACAGGGGGTCTTTTTACCCCAAATACTATCCCGGACAGTTATTGTTATATATATATATAATCACCTTAAACAAAATTGAAAATGGCAAATAAGTATTTTGTCTCAAAATAAATGTGATAATTTCCAGGGTATTTATTAGCTATGTACATTTTTGGTGGTGTCTTTTCTGGTCAGATGAAACAGAAAATTTAACCCAAGTGTTTGATTCAAGTTTAATTTTTTTAAGAAAAATGATCTTTCACATTTGTCCGTTTTACTGAATTTTCTCATGTTCAAGCTACTCAATAAATTCATGTAACAAAGGAAACTTAAAATAACTGAGTTGATTCTACTAAAAAAGTGCCTTGTCGCTTTACTTAATCTATTTGCGTTGGGATAACTTTCATTTTTTGTTTGGTTTACTGAAACTGGCCAGAGGGTTTCTAGTTCCCTTCATGTTTTGCATGGGACTCGACAGGGAGGGTAAATGTTAAAATTAGAACAATCTCATTTGAAAGTCTTTAGGCCAGGTGTGTGTACAGCAAACTTGGCCTCAACTGTATCACAGATGTCATTTGCGTTTCAGTGTTTTCTCAGCCCATCATCGGTAAAGCAAAGTCTCAGCTCCTGAAGACTCACTTCCTGCCTCTGATGGAGAAGCTGAAGAAAAAAGCAGCGACGGTTCTTCAGGATGAGGAGCACATGAAGGCCGAGGGCAGAGGAGAGATGGCAGAGTCAGAACTTCTCATCCTGGATGAGTTCACCATCCTCGTGAGAGATCTGTACGCGTTCTACCCTCTGCTCATTCGATTCGTCGATTACAACAGGTACGAGGGACGCGAAAGCTCAGGTGAGCTGTGATTGGCTGTTATTGTCACACTTCAGTGAATGCTGAGCGTGAGTTTGGTCTGTTTGTGTTTCAGAGCCAAATGGCTGAAAGAACCGAATCAAGAGGCTGAGGAATTATTCCGTATGGTGGCGGAAGTCTTTATATTCTGGGCCAAATCACACGTGAGACACACATCAAATATGAGTTTTGTAAGGGATAACAGACAGCTGGTTATTAGAGCAAAATATGATGATGTGATCATGCGTTTCAGATATATTTTACAGGGTTTATTTTGCAGTAATGACGTACGTGTTTGTCTACTTTCCTAATAGTTCAGACAAAAATGAGGCTATATATGATCAAGCCATGATCTAATGTGAACAAGACAGCCATGTACGGGACAAACCGGACACTGTCTCCACTGCCGCAGCACATAATGGCAGTGTGTGAAAGAATATGCGAATACAAATTAAAAAATGTTCTTTGCATTTATTTTTAATGTAGTAAGTAACTTGTTCGATCTAAATCTGCACTTTGCATTTTGAACATGTCAATTATTATCATTTACTGTTTGCATGTGGACCAATAGTTTAAGCAGTAAAGTTGCATATTGCATCACTGAAGGTAGTTTTAACATTTCTCTGGCTTTAGAGTGTGTGTTAAACGTGTGAGGATGTGTATTCATCAACCTGTTACATACACGACTAAAACATACAGGCCTATTGATTTAAGATAAAACTGTTTTTTTAATAGTTCAAAAACAACCTACAGATATTTTTCACTGTAAATCATAGATATCCTTTTTATAATAACATTATTAGATTATTAGATAAAACCGCAACGCTGCTCATATCCACCCCCCAGAAGCGCGATGTCATGTTCATTTCATCTATGCAAAATATTTGACCACAGAATGCCACGATTGACCAATAACATTCAAGTATTCCAGTGAGACTTGTAATACGCACACACAAACACTTGTTGAATACTTTAAATATGATGTATTGTGTTTATGGAAGTATTTTAATGACAAATGTCTTTATGTAAAAATAAACACATTGCGTTAACAGTGCTTGCATTTTTTTGGGAGTGCGTTGTCATGTGTGAATATTTCAATTGAAAACATTTCACACAAAATCTTTTTTATTTTCTCCCCAATTTGGAATGCCCAATTCCCAATGCGCTCTAAGTCCTCGTGGTGGCGTAGTGACTATCAGTTGCCTCCGCGTCTGAGACCGTCAATCCGTGCATCTTATCACGTGGCTTATTGAGTACATTACCACGGAGACGTAGTGCGTGTGGAGGCTTCACGCTATTCTCCGCCGCATCCACGCACAACTCACCACACGCCCCACTGAGAGCGAGAACCACATTATAGCGACCACGAGGAGGTTACCCCATGTGACTCTACCCTCCCTAGCAACCGGGCCAATTTGGTTGCTTAGGAGACCTGGCTGGAGTCACTCAGCACGCCCTGGGATTCGAACTCGTGACTCCAGGTGTGATAGTCAGCGTCTTTATTCACTGAGATACTCAGGCCCCCCACAAAATTTCATGATTAAAAATGTCAAGTTCAGTACCCCCCACATCATCTTTATTATTCAACAGGTAATATTCAGTCCAATATATTTGGCTTCAGATTTCAGTGGTTTTGTACATCCTTGCATTAAAGGAAAAGCAGTAGAGTGCCAAAGCACAATCTTCACAAGCTGCTACTTGGCTTCACCACTAGGTGGTGCAATCGGGTGTCGATGAAGATCAAGAGCAACTGCTTTTCCTGCAATGCCAGGATGTACAAGGGTGAATTTGAACCACTGAAATCTGCGAATTTGTAAAGCAAAATGGACCAAATATTACTTGTTGAATTTTAAAAACGAAAACAAAAAAACGGAATATTTGGAAAGGGAGTATTTATGATTTAATTTTTAATGATGCGTGACATGTTTTCAATTGAAACATTCACACCTTAAATATACAACCATTTGAAATTGCATTCCCAAAAAATGCAAGCACTGTTAAGACAATGCGTTTATTTTGCAATTAGTGTTTCAAAGACATTTGTCATTATAATACTTCCATATGTGTTATTAATAGGCTTGTGTGTTTGTTTTTTCCGCAGAACTTTAAGAGAGAGGAGCAGAACTTTGTAGTTCAGAATGAAATCAACAACATGTCCTTCCTCATCACTGACACCAAATCCAAAATGTCTAAGGTAGTTTTGAATGGCGACAAGGCAACAAGAAATGCCCTGCAAAACATCTGAATTGTTTACCTTGTGTACAGAAACCTCAGACAGTATTCCACACGTTCACAAGGATGCATTGCAATAAAAGCTACTTGAGATGAAAGTGGATGCATATTGTAAAAGTTGCCCTCACAAAAAGCACTTTAGCATACCATGGTATTTTGAAAAATTCGATGGTCCTGAATGGTTACTGTTTACCTCAACATATTGTTCATTACCTGAGCTGTAAAAGCGTGTCTCTCCACAGGGTGCAGTATCAGACCAGGAGAGGAAAAAGATGAAGAAACGTGGCGATCGATACTCACTGCAGACGTCATTGATCGTCGCCGCTCTCAAGAGGTTACTTCCTGTCGGGCTGAATATCTGTGCACCGGGAGATCAGGAGCTGATCGCACTCGCCAAGAGCCGCTTTACACAGGTACAACAGAATTTAAGAACAATCATACCTTTAGTTCCGTGAGTGAAAAGACATTTGTCATGAAACTGAGGTTGTTTCACATCAACAGAAAGACACTGAAGACGAGGTACGAGAGACCGTCAGGAACAACCTGCACCTGCAGGGGAAGGTCAGCTGATGTTCTGTTATTCTGTCTGTCACACGTTCATCTGTTCACTTTCATTTTAATGTTTTGCATTTCTGACCGCTGGAGAGAAATATAGCAGAACCAGTGATCAGAAATCATTTATGGGTCAATGGCATAACGCTCATTTTTATTTTGTGTGTCTCAAAGTGTGAAAGACCGCCCCAGTTCTCAAAAGTTGTTCACATTCACTCTTGCCGCAGTGACAGTACACACAAGAATCAATGAAGTTTGTGCACGATTTCCTTCTATGGTGCCATGTGCGCCCATGTAAACAAAGACATCCTCGCATGCGCACCAGATTCATATGGGTGAAGAGGAAGATTTTCAGTCAATTAAGACTGTAATTTCAGTCTGTTCCTCATATAATGGTATTATATGGCTTCAGAAGGCTTGAAATATAGCATGTAGGTGATATAGGTGACTTGAGGGTGACTGCAAAGCAGTATCACTTTTTATTTATTCTACTTTTGGATATTTTTGGAAGCATATTGTAAAAATGCTTTATTTTTGTAACAAAGTATACAGAAAATAAAAAACGTAGGCCTAGTAACAAAAAAGGTGTGAATGTGTGTGTGTTTGTGTGTGTGTGAGTGAATGTGAGTGTGTGAGTGTGTGAGTGTGTGTGTGTGTGTGTGTGTGTGTGAGTGAATGTGAGTGTGTGAGTGTGTGAATGTGAGTGTGTGTGTGTGTGTGTCTGTGTGTGTGTGAGTGTGTGTTTGTGTCTGTGTGTCTGTCTGTGAGTGTGTCTGTGTGTGTGTGTGTCTGTGAGTGTGTGTGTGTGTGTGTGTCTGTGTGTGTGTGTGTGTGTGTGTGTATGTGTGTGTGTCTGTGAGTGTGTCTGTGAGTGTGAGTGTGTGTGTGTGTGTGTCTGTGTGTCTGTGTGTGTGTGTGTGTCTGTGTCTGTGAGTGTGTGTGTGTGTGTGTGTGTGTGTGTGTGTGTGTGTGTGTGTGTGTGTGTCTGTGAGTGTGTCTGTGAGTGTGTGTGTCTGTGAGTATCTGTGAGTGTGTGTGTGTGTGTGTGTGTGTGTGTGAGTGTGTGTGTGTCTGTGAGTGTGTGTGTGAGTGTGTGTGTCTGTGAGTGTGTGTGTGTGAGTGTGTGTGTCTGTGAGTGTGTCTGTGAGTGTGTGTGTGTGTGTGTGTCTGTGAGTGTGTGTGTCTGTGAGTGTGCGTGTGAGTGTGTGTGTCTGTGAGTGTGTCTGTGAGTGTGTGTGTGTGTCTGTGAGTGTGTGTGTTTGTGTGTGTCTGTGAGTGTGTCTGTGAGTGTGTGTGTCTGTGAGTGTGTCTGTGAGTGTGTGTGTGTGTGTGTGTGTCTGTGAGTGTGCGTGTGAGTGTGTGTGTCTGTGAGTGTGTCTGTGAGTGTGTCTGTGAGTGTGTCTGTGAGTGTGTGTGTGTGTCTGTGAGTGTGTGTGTCTGTGAGTGTGTCTGTGAGTGTGTGTGTGTGTGTCTGTGAGTGTGTCTGTGAGTGTGTGTGTGTGTGTGTGTGTGTCTGTGAGTGTGTCTGTGAGTGTGTGTGTGTGTGTGTGTGTGTGTGTGTGTGTCTGTGAGTGTGTCTGTGAGTGTGTGTGTGTGTGTGTGTGTGTGTGTGTGTGTGTGTGTCTGTGAGTGTGTGTGTGTGTCTGTGAGTGTGTGTGTCTGTGAGTGTGTCTGTGAGTGTGTGTGTGTGTGTGTGTGTGTGTGTGTGTCTCTGTGTGTGTGTGTGTGTGTGTGTGTGTGTGTGTCTATGAGTATTCAGCAAAACTCAGAAAATCAAAAAAATCAGTTTTTTAAGCAAAAAAAAAAAAGTACATTATTTATTTATTTATTTATTTTAAACAAATAACTAAAAACTTTAAACATTTCTCTCTTTTTCCCCAGCATTTTTTAATTTTTATTGTGGCGTTGGCAAAAGTTTTTCTAGTTTCAAAGCGGGCGTGACCAAAAAATATTGAGAACCACTGTATTAAAGGGGTAGTTCACCCAAAATGGAAAATTCTGTCGTTTGCTCGAATTTTTTGGCATTTGAAGCATGTACTTGTCGATTTTCCTTTGTATTTACAAAGAATGTGCATTGGAGCTTTGAAGCTAAAAAAAAAAGCAAAAGGATCACAAAAGTTGCATATACAACTTGCGTGTTATATTCCAAGTCTTCTGAAGTTAAAAACATGATGGCATGATTTACAATAAAGCTGTTCACTGCAGACTTGAAGACATTTAAGACATTACAATATGATTTTTTGTAAATCTGCTTTGAAACTGTGAATGAAAAGCACTATGCATAAAAAAATGACTTTTCTTGATGGTTCGATTAATTTGTCAAAAATGAACAAAACCAACAGGAAAAAGATTTAATTCCTAAGAATTTGCATTTAAACTTGAATAAAGGTTTCTTTTTTCATCTTCTCAGATAGCATAACTTGTCATTGACCCTTAAAATGTTGCATGTGTGTGTTAATTCCATCTTCATTTCATCACTGCATGTTTCCGTCTGCATGTGTCACTGTCAGTACCGCGCTTTACACTTCAAAAAGCTGGCGAAGAAACTCATTATTATATTGAAGTGGGTGAAGAGTCGTCAGCATAAACCCGCCATGGCAGAAATCCTTCCTCGCAAATGGCTGCTGTTGCGCAATCGCTCCGCAACCCTGGACGTGACCCAGAGACCCCCGCGCATGCCCCCGTCCCAGCTGAAGAAGGCATCTTCTGTGGATTTTTCGTGTAAACAATTGAAAGGCACTGCGAAGCAGGCAGAGACGCCACTGGTGTGTAAACACAGAGACGGGCACATCAGCATGCACAACATGTTTGAGTGCAATAAACTGGTGGGTAGCAAAAATACTGAAACTGTACTTGCGCTCGATTTTAGTGTAAAGAGGCTTTCATTTACAGTAACTCATGCCACATGAACATTACAACATTTTCCGAGTGAAAGCTACTTTTAAATGTGGAGTGAATCTGAATTTTTGTTCTATGTGTGTACGTACATGATTCAAATTTTAGGCCACAATTGGGCATCTATATCTCCAGAACACAAAGTCCAATCTGCATGAACATTGGTACACATTTACAACATGACATTGTGAGGATGCACACCAAATCGTATCAGATTCCACCCATGGAGGGCACTATAACTGAAAAAAACATTTTCGGTTCCAGTGTGGATGAGAGACGGAAACATAGCAAAATTACTTTCTAAAGGAAAATGTATTAATGTGGACACGGCTCCAAACTCATGATGTTTGCCACAGTGATAAGCATGGCAACATATTGATGTCTCATGGATGTAAAAAAGAAACATAAAGCTGTTTGGTCTTTGCAATTTCTGACGAAAGAAATATATTGACGATAGTGTTGAATACTGTTGTTCGAAGCATTTATCGTTAAAAATAGTATTCAACATACCAAGGGTGTAGATTTGGCTTGAACATGGGTGGGTTGCAGTGTGAAGCATTTACATGTTTCCATTGATCATGGTATAAATAATGGGGGGGTTACCTTCCCAAACCCCCCCCCGCCCCGTGCATTGTGTGCTAGTGCAAGTGTTCACCTGACAAAATGTCTTGTTGTGCATCGCTTGTCAAGACTGGTTAGTACAAAATTTAGATTACCAGTTTGTAAAAGGTGTAAGCGCCCTTGTTCAAGGGTGCAAAAGTGATCATAAGACCCAGATTTGAACCTGCAACATTTGAATGAGCTGCACACATCCTGCTGTAAACAGGTTTAATCAGATATTCAAATCTATAATTTGTATTGATCTATGACTTTTATTGATTATGCTGCATGTGTTGACATGCCATATCTTCCTCTTCATCAGTGTTTTCTGTTGATCAGTGTTGTAAGCAGAATGTGTGTGTGTGTGTGTGTGTGTATGTGGGCTCAGTTGGAGGATCCTGCTATCCGCTGGCAGATGGCGCTCTATAAAGACATGCCCAACCGCACCGAAGACACCTCTGACCCTGAGAAGACTGTCGAAAGGGTGCTGAACATTGCTCATGTGCTCTTCCACCTGGATCAGGTAAAAATGGTGCTGTTAAACTTTTTATTTACTTTTATCTACACAATATTTCATTAGGTCTTCATATGCCACTTTAATCTCAGGATTGACTAAATAATTCCGTATTTATTACTTTATAATGGGTCATTTTCAACACTTGTTCAAACTCTCTTATGTTAAAAGATCAAGAAACATCTGGTTTGGTGTGTTTGTAGATGTTGATAAGTGTGTGTTCAATCAGGTTGAACATCCTCAGAGGAGTAAGAAAGCCGTGTGGCACAAGCTTCTTTCCAAACAGAGGAAGAGAGCTGTGGTTGCCTGCTTCAGGATGGCACCTCTTTACAACCTGCCCAGGTCATCAACTGCTTCCGTTGCAAACTCACATTACTGCTGCCTTGAATCTCTGATGTAATGACGAATCCTCGAAGATCTGAGATGTTCTGAATGTGTCATTTTTCAGGCATCGTGCTGTAAACCTGTTCCTGCAGGGTTACGAGAAGTCCTGGATCGAGACAGAGGAACATTATTTTGAAGACAAGCTGATAGAGGATTTGGCTGTACGTATTCTTCATCTCAGAGGGTCTTGTATAACAATTAGACAACACACATTCTCTTGTCTGTTCAGTAGCTGTGTTTTTATAATGACAGAATGTCATTTGATATTCAGACCACAGGAAGCTGAGTAGATTTGTCTGGTAGTATTTTCAGAGTCCTGAGATAACGCTGCCTCGGCATCCCATGGCATTTTACACACTATTGTTTTTCAGCCAAATGACATCCGCCTGTCTGCATATTTAATGGTTTTGAGTGGTTATGAGTAGTTTAACTCAGGAACCATATAGGCTAAAATCAGTAGTTGGACTCCTGTAGAGTTCCTTCTGAACTTCCTTGAGTTCTCCCGAATCTGATGGCCACGTTGTTTTCCATTTCCATGAATAAAATTGCTCCGTCATATTGAATTTTCAACTCGTCCTAGGCCGTTGTCTGATTCAACTGAAATTTGGCATGCACAATTTAGTCACACCTGACAAGAAGGTCAAAAAATTGTCATTCATCAGTTTGTCTGGCAGATAAGCCAATGCATTTTGGGGCAAAATTGGGCATGTATATCTCCAGAACACAAAGTCCAATCTGCATGAAACTTGGTACACGTTCACAACATGACATTCTGAGGATGTGCACCAAATTTTTTCACGTTCCGCCCATAGGGGGCAATATAACTGAAAAAAATGCTCTTATCTCTGTAATCGTTTGACTAGAAAGGTTGAAATTCATGCCTTTAGACAAATGTATTCTGTTCTGCCAAATTTAGAAACAGTGGTCATTTTTCAGTGTGTTTGAACCTGTTTATTGCTGATTGCATTTAGATTTTGATGTTGATGTGGTGTGTATTGAGTGAAGATAAGGGTGGCGATTGAGTTGAGCTGATTGGTGTTTTAGAAAGCAGGTGGTGAAGAGCCATCAGAGGAAGACGAGACCACCAAACGCATAGACCCATTACACCAGCTCATACAACTGTTCAGCAGAACTGCACTGACAGAGAAATGGTGCGTGTCCTTGACAGTTTTGATATCTTTCAATTAATAAACAGAAAGAATGTCTTTGTACTGTAGTGATCAAGTCCATCTCACACAATTCCTGAACTGTTGCCATTGTTTGTGTTTTAGTAAACTAGAAGAAGATCATCTCTACATGGCCTATGCTGATATTATGGCCAAGGTGAGACTTGTTAAGTTGTCAGACGGGCATGTAATATATGCTGCTTTTCATGACATAACATTTTCTTTTGATATTGATTTGAGGTAATCGAGGGGGAACCTGTCCAGCTAATATTTCACCCCAAAATCACAAGAAAATATAAGAAATCTAAGTAGAAACAGAAAGCCTAGAAAGATTTTAGCGATTTGTTTTTATGAAAATTAAGCATAATTCTCATCACTGTAATGCTAATAAATAATGATATTCAATTGTACAGTATTCATATTAATGCTGACTTAAAAAAAAGGGAGCTTGTGCTTAATTGTGATTAATCTAAATCTTAATAGCCCTAAAAATAAGCTTCATTATCTTTTATGCAAAATGTAGTATAGAATAGAATATACCGTGAAAAAAAAAACACATTGATTTTGAGGTCAAATATGACCTGGGCATTTTGTGAGATTCCCCCATCCATCAATGCAACATTAACAACTCAAATTAAAGGATAAATGTTTTTATTTTGCTAATTACCTACAGAGTTGTCATGATGAAGAGGATGAGGAAGAGATCAAGAGTTTTGAGGTAAGTGTGACTCTGTTTCCCCACCAAAGACATGAAAACTGGGATTGTCCTTTTAAAATGACTTATATAAAGACTTTCTTGTGTGGTCATACTGTATGTGAACCGATCACAGACTGCTACACTCACAGCATCAGTCTAAATAACACAAAGCTTTGAAGATGCTTTTGATTTTTGATCTTAAACCAGCTCTAGGTGGTTTGCTGGGACACCCTTCTGCTTTCCACTAGTCAGGATGGTCTGGTTTACTGGTTTTTGAGTGGTTTTGGGCACTTGTCAGCCAGCCAGATCACCTGGCTTGGAGATCAGCTAAGCCATCTTAAACCAGCTAAGACCAACAAGCAACCTTAGGCTGGTTTATGCTGTTTTTCAGCAGTGCTGCAATTGTAGACTTTCATATGACCTAGCTCTGCTTATACATGCTGTACAGAAACACTATCACACAACTTAAAGACTGACTTTACATTTCCTGAAACCACGATAAGACCTGCTTAGTATGGTATCTGGTTTTACTATGCTGGTACAAGCTGGTTTAGGTGGTTGACCAGCTAGACTACCATCCAGTGGCACTGAGGTCTATCTGATCAGGGCTGGTACACCACTATGGCTGAGCTGGTTAACTGTGTTCCACAGCTTTTACTGACCAGCTTAATCACTGTAAGGGGTAGTTCACCCAAAAATGAAAATACTGTCATCGTTTACTCCCCCTCATGTCATTCCAAACCTGTATGCATTTGTTTTTTCTATTGAACACAAAAGGGGCATTTTTGAACATGAGGCTGAGTTAATAAGGGAATTTTCATTTTGGGGTGAACTTTTCCTTGAAGCTGATTTTAGTAGGTGGGGTTTTCCAAGTTGTGTAGAGATTGAGAAAACTTACAGAAATTAAACTTTAATGATTTGTTGAGTGAAGGAATTGTCCTGAGCACTGATGAGCAGACCAACAAGCAACCTTAGGCTGGTTTAAAGAAAATTAAGGAGGATTAAAAAAGGCTTAATTGGATTTTAAAAATAAGATTGAAAGGAAGTTTTTTTTTATGGGGAATGCACATCAGACATGTGATGGTTTAAATACTGTGATGGGTAGGGAAGTCAAAGGGGCAAACTAACTCTACACTTCATCAGTTGATGAAATGAATATTTTTTAATAGATTTAATTCTGAGGATAGTAGTTTCCTCTGTGAAAATATCTGCCAGTCTATCCCATATTGTCCCCCCTTATATTTGACAGAATAAGAGGTGGCTTCCTCGTTATTAAGGCTGAAAACAAATAAAGCCAGTGGGCCTGATGGAATTAATGGTAGAGTGTTAAAAGTCTACTGTCACCAGTTAAAATGTGTCTTGACAAGTTTATTTCAATATTTGTTGGATGTTGGTATTGTACCCATCTCATGGAAAAAAGTCTTATAATTCCGGTATCTAAAGGTTCTTTTGTCTGTACAGTCAATGATCTTCGTCCAATAGCTTTAACTTCTGTTCTATGTAAAACTATGGAAAGAGTTCTTGTTAAGCATCTTACTACATCTGTCTGTTCTAGCCTTGATCCACTGCAGTTTGCGAATAAGAGCCACAGAGGCACAGATGACACTGTTATCTCTCTGCTGAACTTTGTAGCTCAGTTTTTTTAAGAAACTTACAAATAGGGGGGCCTGGGTATCTCAGCGAGTTTTGATGCTGATTACCACCCCTGGAGTCGCGAGTTCAAATCCAGGGTGTGCTGAGTGACTCCAGCCAGGTCTCCTAAGCAACCAAATTGGCCCGGTTGCTAGGGAGGGTAGAGTCACATGGGGTAACCTCCTCGTGGTCGCCATAATGTGGTTCTCACTCTCAGTGGGGCGTGTGGTAAGTTGTCTGTGGATGCCGTGGAGAATAGCGTGAAGCCTCCATATGCGCTACGTCTCCGCGGTAACGTGCTACAACAAGCCACGTGATAAGATGCATGGATTGACGGTCTCATACGCGGAGGCAACTGAGATTCGTCCTCCGCCACCCGGATTGAGGCGAGTCACTACGCCACCAAGAGGACTTAGAGCGCATTGGGAATTGGGGCATTCAAAATTGGGGAGAAAAGGGGAGAAAATCCCCCCCAAAAAAAAGAAAAAAAAAGAAAAGAAGAATAAACATTGCATACATTTTTTATATACGTAATTTGTATTGACAGAAAAACTCAAATTACTATCCAAATATGTACCAAGGTATTTAAAACTATTAACAATTTCGACAGCATGCTCAATCATTACTGAATTGGTTACTACTTGTCTTATGTTACTGATTACCAGTTCTTTAGTCTTTTTTATGTTCAACACTTGTTCACTAGCTTTGCACCATCTCAGTAAGCCATCAACACAATGCACGCAATCATTATTTATCTTTGTGCAAGAGGCCCCCCAATGCAATGTCGTCAGCATTTTTAAAAAGTCTCAAATTAGTGGTAAAAATGCTAAAATCATTAACATATAAAGAAAATAAAATTGGTGATAGGACACAGCCCTGGGGAGCCCCTGTATTAACAAGGCATTCATCTGACATATGTCCTTTGAACCAAACCCTCTGCGTTCGATGCATTAAAAAACCTCTAATCCAAAATATCAGGTATCTATTAATGCCCACTGCAATCAGTCGTTCTAGTAAAATATCACATTATGGCGACCACAAGGAGGTTACCCCATGTGACTCTACCCTCCCTAGCAACCGGGCCAATTTGGTTGCTTAGGAGACCTGGCTGGAGTCACTCACCACGCCCTGGATTTGAACTCACGACTCCAGGTGTGATAGTCAGCGTCAATACTCACTGAGATACCCAGGCCCCAACGTTTATTCTTATTAAGAAAATTAAGGCGTTTTAGTGAGAGTCAGAACATTTTGGAGTTGCCTTACAAGGCATTGGTTGAGACTGTGCTTACATTTAGTTTGACTTTTTGCATCTCAGCTGTAAACAAAACATACCCTGGCTAGAGTTGTTAATACAACCAGTAAAATTATTGGTAAACCACAGGGTCAGTTAGTTGAATTATTACTAACTAATTGTTACTAGAAGTGAAAAAAAGGCCAGAAACATCCTACAAGATGTCACACACCCTTTGTATGATTTGTTTGATTTGTTGCCCTCTGGGAAACACTATGTAATGCCCATGGCAAAAAGAAATATATATATAAAAGGTCATCTGGTCCTACTGTGATCAGAATTTGAAACCAAACTAATGGTTGTAAGTAGTGATTTTTTTATAGGGTGGTTGGTGTGATGTGTTTTTATAAGTCCATGTGCAGGCAGTAGACTTACCCTCGGGGGAAAAGATAGACACATATTTAAATTGTATTGTTTTTTGTGACTAATGGTGTGTTGTAAATGTGCAGTTGTGCTGAAAGCCAAATTTCAACCACAGTTGACGGTTAATGTTGTTTTCATTGGGGTTTTTCATATTCTTTCTGACATCAGTAAAAAACCAACAGCTAAATTGCCATTTTATTTACTTTTGCCCAACAGGCATGGCGTGCACTGCTTCCTGTGTGTTGTCATGGCAATATTGCTGTTGCTTTTGCTAAGAGACCATTTTTTCCCGACAGTGTGAAGGACATGAAACCCTCATACCTCCACACTAGCTTTTACCATCCATGTCCCATAGCAAGCCACTTGAAGAGATGTTATAAAATCTAGAGTTCAGGCAAACTAGCCGCAAACTTGCTACACATGCAAATGAGCTTGTGATTCGCCACAAATGTTTACCAGAAGTTTGCAGCTCTTCACCAGTAGTGGTGAACCTGCAGCAAACATTTGGCAACAATGGACAATTTTACTCAAGTTTGCCGCAAAGCTCATGTGAAAATAATCAAATTTGCCATGAACTCTCGATTTTTGTAAGGGAGGTTCTATATGATTATGACGAGTCTTTTCTTTAAAAACTCACAATGATGGATATTTGTGTGGTGATCTGCCTGCACTATCATTGTCATACGGTTGTCATAACTGGTTACAAGCAGTCGATATCAGTATCTGCATTAGCCATTAAAGGAATATTCCGGGTTTAATACAAATTGAGCTCAGTCGACAGCATTTGTGGTGTAATGTTGATTATCACAAATTTATTTCGACTCGGCCCTCCTTTTCTTAAAAAGCAAAAATGTACAGGGGTCTGGGTAGCTCAGCGAGTATTGATGCTGACTATCACCTCTGGAGTCAAGAGTTTAAATCCAGGGTGTGCTGAGTGACTCCAGCCAGGTCTCCTAAGCAACCAAATTGGCCCGGTTGCTAGGGAGGGTAGAGTCATATGTGGTAACCTCCTCGTAGTCACGATTAGTGGTTCTCGCTCTCAATGGGGTGTGTGTTAAGTTGTGCGTGCATCGCAGAGAGTAGCATGAGCCTCCACATACTGTGAGTTTAAGGGATGAGTCGAAATTAATGTTTGTGGTAATCAACATTATGCCATAAAAGATGTCGATTGAGCTTAACTTGTATTGAATCCGGAATATTCCTTTAAATGCCCATTTTAAGTTATATGGAGCAAATAAAAGGCTTTTTAAAAAGGCGTTGCGAAGATTTTTTAAATATTCAGAATTGTCAGAATTGTTGCTTCAGTGTTGTGCTAACCCCACTGCTAGCTATTGTCACTTCCTGTTGCAATTAATTGATATTACTACATATACTTAGATTTCAAATGTAAATCATTCTAGTTTCTTACTTGTATAATTGGAGATATTTAATGTGGCAGTGGAAATATGGATCTGCACTCAGCAGCACCAGACACTGAAAATACACACAATTTTTGTAAGTTGTGATGTGCAGATGTTCATTGGAGATGTTATGATGTTCTCCTCTCGTCTGTCCTGCAGGAGAAAGAGATGGAGAAGCAGAAGCTGTTGTATCAGCAGGCGAGACTTCACGACCGCGGAGCGGCAGAGATGGTACTGCAGACCATCAGCGCCAGCAAAGGTCAGACAAACCAACCCGATCTCACGAGAAGTCATACAAATTTGTACAAGTTGGCCAAATTATATGAAATTGTATGAGTTCGTTCATATGAATTCATATGAATTCTAGATGTGCAAAACCCGGATGTGTGATTTGATTCTTTATCAAACGATTATGATCCATTATTCAATTGCTACTGGCGGATCACAGCAGACATATTTTATTTGGACTTTTTTGTGCATAATCTTAACTCATTAAACTTGCGTTTGGATGGCAGCAAGCACTAGAAAAACTATTTGTTTCTCACAGTATACAGATGTGAAATGTAGGTGGCGCTATAACACATTTTAACCCTCAAAGATGTGCTCGTCCATAGACATTCAGTCTAATTTTCACCTCATGCACCGCTCTCATTATTTCATCGAATATATTGGCCTCTGAGTGGACTAGAAGCTCAATTTAAGTGTCATTAGAAAGCCAAGATCCTCCCCTTTGTGGTGCTCTGTAACATTTTATCATCAATAGTGAAAAACATATTTTTATGATGATTTGTTTAGCATGCTTGTCCTGCTGGACTGCATATTTTGTTCTGGACATCGAAGATATAACATTGGACTATTCAGCCAAGCAAGCTCACAGATTAGTAAAAATGGCTCATTTTTTAGACAACTGCCTAAGGTAAGAGCAGATATAAAGGTTTTAGCTATTTTGGGCTTACAGCAGCAATAATCGGTGCATAAAAGACACGTTTGTATTTGATGACTTACAGAAATCATATTTCATTTTGTGATTCTTTTGAAAATCTTTCGAACTGTTATATTAGGGCAACAAAATAAACTGCACAGTCACATTCCTGAGAATTAGAGCTTTCATTTGATATATGACTTGTCCATTTAAGTGCCATGTAAAATACTTTTGTAATACTTATTCATATTTCTACCCCATTACCTCAAGGGGCGCTAATTTGCGACACAAATTATTTTAGGCCTTATTTTGTTATTTTGTGTAACTTAAATGCAGAAGTGATGGTGTTCTCTGAAAAATTCAGATTCTAAGCTTTCAAACGATACCTCATATACCTGACCTTTGTACAGTATACGGGGACTTTAACATTTTATATGTAAACTTTTTTCACGATATAGCGCCCCCCTGTGGACCCGCCGGCGGGTCCATGCAGAATTTGGCAACAAGGAACCTAAACTCACTATAGATTGTTTTGAGATGCATCATGAATCATTTTGGAATCATTTTTTGCATAATGACTCCCTGAATGGAAATCAAATGGGATCGTGATTCACTCGGCTAATGTTTATGATAAATATGGTCTTTGAAGATCTGATGTGAATGTATTTCCCGCAGGTGAGATGGGGCCGATGGTGGCCTCTACCCTGAAGCTGGGCATCGCTATACTCAATGGAGGAAACTCAACTGTACAGCAGGTAAAACCGATAAATTTATAACATTATTATAAAACATCATAAACTACCAGGCTTGCACATCTAAGGGATGTTAGAGGCAGCAGGGCAGTTAAATGTGTTCTGTGTGTCCATTGTCTTCCAACTGTAGAAAATGCTGGACTACCTGAAAGACAAAAGAGACGTGGGGTTCTTTCAGAGTCTTGCTGGACTCATGCAGTCGTGCAGGTACCACTTTAAAAACAACATCCACTTTATGATAGAGCTGCACGATCTGGATAAATTGAGAATCACTATTTTTTATTTTTTTTGCTTAGAATAAAGATCACAATTCTGAAGAAGAAAAATGCTTATTTCAGTAATTTACAAAACCTGGACATAAGGGTACTAAATAAAGTAACACATAATGTACTAGAGGTTCTGACAAAATGTTCTCTGCTTCAGTCTATGCAAAAATGCAATAGTTGTGCGTGGATGCTGCGGAGAATAGCGTGAAGCCTCCACACGCACTAGGTCTCCGTGGTAACGCGCTCAACAAGCTACGTGATAAGATATGCGGATTGACGGTCTCAGACGCGGAGGCAACTGAGATTCGTCCTCCGCCACCCGGATTGTGGCGAGTCACTACGCCACCACGAGGACTTAGAGCAGATTGGGAATTGGGCATTCCAAATTGGAGAGAAAAAAAAATTGCCTAAAGAGGGGTATTCGGTTAAAAACAGAAAGCGCACGGGCAGACACGCATGTGAGCGTTTGAAAGCAGCCGGCTGTAATCGAAATCGAGATCTTTTAACGATTAATCATGCAGCTCTACTTTATGACGAACAATACATGACTGAGTCTTTGAGTCTTGATGGGAAACTCCATGGTCACATACAGTGCAGAGTGACAACATTTTGGAGTGTTTGGAGTGACTGCATTTAAATTTAAAGTAGTCGTGTACTACACAGATTTTATGTAAATTCGGTTGTTACTATCTGAATTTTTCAGAAGTGAATTGGGTTGTAAAATGTGGTTCATTGTCACTCTTGTGAGTAACCGAACAAGATAAAACACTCAGAAGAGGAGTGACACTGTTTTAACTGCAGTGTGAACAGAAACAGAAGAAGTGTGGCTCATAATAATTGTGATGGATGTTTCGCTGCAGTGTTTTGGATCTGAACGCATTTGAGAGACAGAATAAAGCTGAAGGTCTCGGTATGGTGACAGAGGAAGGATCAGGTATGATTTATTGTATACTAAATGCTTTGATTATATAACACCTGATTTATTATGCAACACTATGATAGTAGCAGGATACTTGCTGTAGTCTGTGTAATTCTGTGATGTGATACATTGTATTGGGTAAAGTCATCGTAACATTGTTTTTCATCCCACTTGATTTATCATGCTGTTTTTGTTTAATTGAATTTAATTAAGAAATACAGTAATGCAACTTTTGTTGGACACATTCATAGCATGTCTTCTAAAATCCAATTTTGAATTATTTTATTATTTTTATGTATGTTTGAGTATGAGTGTGCAATGGTGAATATATAATGAAATGAACGTATGACCTTCTGAAAGAGGAGCATGCATAATGTATTTGGATGAATGTGAAGATCCGATGGATTAAAAGTAATTGAAATAATAATAATAAAAGTTTACAAAGTCTTTTTGCCAGGTTACCATGACAAAGCAAAGAACTCAAGAGTGTGCATGTGACGCTAACTGTTCCCAAACATGTGTTATGATGTTTTAAAAAAAAAAATGTATGTTCACTTGGTGTCTGTCTTTTGAAACTTTGGTTGTTTCGCCATTTTCAGTAATCTAAAATTATTTTCAGTGGTCATTTAATTTCTTAATTCTCAAAGATGTTGTAAGCATTAAATTCCTTGATTTCTTTTTTCCAGGTTGTTTTTGTTTGTTTGTTGTGTTTTAACATGACTACCAAAGAAAGATTTCACCCAAAACAATTACAATAATGTCATCATTTACACATCCTCATGTTGTTTCAAACTCATGTGACTTTGTTTTCTACATGGAGCATAAAAGGAGGGTGAGTAAATAATGACAGAATTTAAATTGTTTTGGGTGAACTATTCCTTTTAAGATACACAGAGTTTGTTTTCTACCTCATATAATTATTTTTAAATATATATATATATATATATATATATATATATATATATATATATATATATATATATATATATATATATATTAACTCTTTTTGTTATAATACTCTTCTAAAGGCTCCTACATTGAATTTTACACTTGATCTACTCAGGTTTGGATTCAATCTGCATCATTTCTGCTAAAGTCAAACACAAGTTAGATGATGGAAACTTGATAGACTTGTCAGCTATAGCTATTGTTTTATAGATAGTAAAAGGAAACTAATACCACAAAAAAATATTTTGGCTCATCCGTCTTTTTTTTTTTTTTTTTAAAGTGAAAATGGTTACAGTGAGACGCTTACAATAGAAGACCAATTTTTGGAGGGTTTAAAGGCAGAAATGTGAAGCTAATGATTTTATTAAAGCACTTACATTAATTCTTAATATAAAACGTCGTTTTTACAGTCGTTTTAGGGTTTGTTGACATTACATCGTCATGGCAACCAAGTAGTAATATTGGATGTAATTTTACACAGATGTGGTTAGTAAGTGATTTTATCACACTAAAATTATGTTAACACACATATTGTTTATGTCTTGTGTGTATCCAACTTATTTTGCAACACGGCTGTATTTCCGGCGAATGTGTAAAAGTTCCGCTGTTATTGACCGCAATGTAAATAAATAGAAGGATAATAACACCAGAATTTAGTGATATAAGTTTATAAACTATCACACAACCACAGGATGTACAGCTGAATGATGGCCTAATGTCGGATAATTTTCTAACGTCAGCACTTATAGTAAGTAAAGAGTAAGTAAATCATTCACTTGTTGCTGTGTTGTACTGAAGATACGGTAATAAAATCTGCTTCTTTCTTTACTGAGATCGTGATGATGCAGGGTTTCTTGTCTCCATGTAAACCTCCATTTATATGTACCTGCATAACTTCCGATGATACCTTTATTTGTTTATTTCCAAAGGCGATGTTTCATAAGCCATGCTGAATCTGCATGTCTGTTTACTATACACCGCTAAGAAAGAGAGAATGCTGGCGCTGTTCAGTAACCCCGCCCACCATGAATTCTCATTGAAAAATCCAAAATCTTCTCCACATATTTGTATGTTAAACCTCACATATCTTCTTATTGGCTGTGATTGTGTGGCATCGCATAACATTTTCAGTTTTAGTGTGGACTGATGAAGTACTTGATGCTAGAAACTGACCGTGTTGCGCCTGGTTAGGACAGGGTGTTAGTGTCAAAATCACACATTTTATTGGCCAGAATTGGTGCTGATTGAATCCATGTCTGCGTTTCCCATTCGACAACGACTGACCTTGTGACCTGTTTGATCTCTCACCTTTTGTTTCCTTTTTTTCTTCTTTTTTTCGGTTAACGTTTCGTCTTTCCCCCTTTCTCAGTCAACACTCATGAGCGTGGTAATTATGCCTTCTGCCGTTTTGCTGGTGTTTAGCTGTGTGTGATGCTGTTCAGGCCCTGATCACAACACCTCACCCCTGCCCTGTGTATCCTGTCACTGACTCCGCCCCGATAGAGCCATAGCCAATCACACGCACCCATTCCAGAAAGGTGACCTGATTTGTAACCTCTCAGGCACCTTTCTACAAAGTCTTTGGTCTCCTTTCAGGATTTGCACAGTTCTGCCATTCCAGATGTGAGAACAGGGAAGTTGTTTTGAACCACCCCGTCCCCCCTTCCTCTTCCTCTCCTCCTCTTCCTTTCTGGCTCTGATTGGTCGCTCTTGGCTCTGGTGCAGTGGCTGGGTGTTTGGTTAGGAGTGTGTGTGTCTATGTGGTTTGTAGTTTTGGACTTGTGGCTTTCAGGCTGATCTGCTCTGATAGGATGATGGTCCCTCAACAGCAGTCGCCCCAGTCTCTCGTTCCTTATCCTTTCTTTTCCCTCTTCCTCATCCCCTTTCTTTTTGCCTTTCCTCTTCCTTTTCTCCTTCCTTTTCCCCTTCCTCCTACCCTTCCATTCCCCTTCTACTCCACCTTCCTCTTCCCCTTCGCCTTCCTTTGCCCCTTCCTTTTCCTCTTCTCCATCCTTTTCACTTCCTCTTCTCATTTCTCTTCCCCTTCCTCTTCGCCTTCCTCTACCCCTTCTTCTTCTCCATCCTCTTCCCCTCCTTTTCCCCTTTCCTTTTGCCTTTCTTCTTCCTTTTCTCCTTCCATTTCCCCTTCCTCCTACCCTACCATTCCCCTTCTACTCCACCTTCCTCTTCTCCTTCCTTTTCACTTCCTCTTCTCGTTTCTCTTCCCCTTTCTCTCCTCTTTCCTCTACCCCTTCTTCTCCGTCCTCTTCCCCTTCCTTTTCCCCTACCCTTCTCCTTCCTTTTCCCCTTCCACTGTATTTTTTCCATCATCCATCCCCCTTCCTCTCCCTCTTTCTAATTTCCTTTCTTTTCCCCTTCCTCTTCCACTTCACCTTCCTCTTCTCATTTCTCTTCCCATTACTTTTCTCCTTCCTCTTCTCCTTCCTTTTCCCCTTCCTTTTCCCCTACCTTTTCCCTTCCTCCCCTTCCTCTTCCTCTTTGCATTCCTTTTCCATTCTCCCTTCCTCTTCCCCTTCCGTTTCTCCCTTCCTCTTCCTCTTCCCCATTATTTTTCCCCTTCCATTTTCCCTTCCTCTTCCTCTTCTCCTTTATTTTCACTTCCTATTCCCCTTCCTCTTCCCCTTCATTTTCCCCTTCCTCTTCTCCTTTCCCTTCCTCTTCCTTTTTCCATACACTTCCCCTTCCTCTCACCCTTCCTCTTCTCCTTCCTCTTACCCTTTCTTTTCCCCTACCCTTCCCCTTCCTTCCCTTTACTCTTCTCATTCATTTTCCACTTTCCTGTCTTTTCTCCTTCCTCTTCCCCTTCCTTTTCCCCTTCCCCTTCCTCTCCCATCTCATTCTCTTTTCCTTTTCCCCTACCCTTATCCTTTCTCTTCCTGTTCCTCTTCTTTTTCTCCTTGCTTATACCCTTTCTTTTCCCCTACCCTTCCCCTTCCTCCTCTTTCCTCTTCTCATTCCTTTTCCCCTTTCCTGTCTTTTCCCCTTCCCCTTCCTCTCCCTTCTCATTCTCTTTTCCTTTTCCCCTACCCTTATCTTTTCTCTTCCTTTTCTCATCCTTTTCCCCTTCCCCTTCCTATTCTCCTTCCTCTTATCCTTCCTCTTCCCCTTCCCCTACATTTCCTCTTCCTCTTCTCCTTCCTTTTTTGTTCCTCCTCCTCTCCACCTTCCTCTTCCCCTTCCTTTTCCTCTACCCCTACCTTTTCTCTTCCTCTTTCCCTTTCTCTTCCCTTTCTCCTTCATCTCCCTCTTCCTCTCAGAGTGGTCCAAGCTCTTAAGTTGGTGTTGTGTGCTGTCGTCACTGTTGTACTTGCTGTTATGTTTCCTGTTTTTATTTACAGTCAGATTGTTTATTGCTCCTACATGTTGATTTTGAGTGTTTTAAATGTTTTGTTGTGTTTACCTGAAGATCCTTGTTGTGTTGTTATATTTTATCATCCTTTAACATTTCTGTTCAATAGTTTCATCATTCGTCATCATTTAGAGTTTATTTTGATGTTTTAATGCTGGAGGAATGATGGACCAGAGGAAGTCTAACTAAACTGCAGATGTTTATCATATCTAATGTTCTAATTCATAGGCTGATTGCATATTTAAGTGTATTATTATCATAATGTGTAGTAAAATGCACTAAATGCATAACAATTGTATAATTTTATATTTTTGCATGCTACATTTAAAGTCATTTTGATAATCAATGTTTAGTTGAAGTTGTGAGGCTTCTTTTCTGGTTGATCATCATACTGACCCACCTGAAAGTGCATTCATCATCCAATCAGAAACAAGAATTAATTTGGTGCCTTGTTCACCTCAGTTACTTGCTCTGTTCCAAAACCTAGTGAGCTGCCTTGCTCTCTTCTGTCTGCTTAGGCAGCTACCTTCAATAGCAGTATCCTAACTGAAATGGAACCTCATAAGTGACCGAATTGGAATGCTCTATATAGTGTATGCAGTGACTATAAAAATAGCATGACTTACTTGAAGTGCACAAAAGACTCACAATTGATTTCAATAGTTTTATATTGCAGTGCATTCTAGGATTGCCTTCTCCAAGAAGGATACATGTCATGCCTTAGAAGGAGCCAAAAGTAGGTATCTTAGAAGGTAGCATATAGTGTTGCTACCTATATTTTGGGGTGGTCTTCACATCAGGAGAATGCCTTTGATACCTTAACAGGCTACCTACATAGGAAGCTCACTAGGAACAAAGCCACAAAGTATATTGAATCAAAAGAGAATTCAACCATATAAGCACTTTCATGTTGGCTTGTGAGAAGAACATTTCTGTGTGATTTTCTTAAGGTTTTTCCATAGTTGTTTTACTGGTGTTTAGCTGAGAGCATCACTGCTCTTTCTCAAATGTACTGTGACATTTATAAACATTTACGATCATATTCCTCCAATATGACCAGAGCAGCACTCTTTCTCCAAACGCCTCAAATATCAAATGCCACCGGTTAAATATCCAGGGTCCAAAATTAACATTTGCCATTAGCCAAATGTGAGTACAAATTAGCTCAGTAACTTTAAGGAACTGCTATGTAATACATGGTTTAAATTGAACTCTAAGAACAATAATCTGACCTTAGCTGATCACTCATTGGTAACGTGACGCAAGCAATTCAAATCAAATATATACAAACCATCTACGAAGAAAGACATCTGTCACGAGTCGCACATCTTACAACTTTTACTGTATCCTTAGTAGAATATTAGCCATCAAAAGGTTATTTTGAATGCATAATGTGTGTTTTTCACCAGACCTCCATGTAGCAACACATATGTGGATTATTTGCACATTAAAACACCAAAAAGATCAAAATAACATCTTAATGTTTTAGTGACAGGTGAAGTTATATCAGAGACTATCGCTTTTTCTTTTTTCATATAAAGCTTGCAACTTTAATATCAGTGTGTGGACATCTAATTTAATTATCCTTAATATAATAATAATTGGCAGGCTAGGCAAAAAGTACATTTTTGACCCTGCAAATTTCACAACTTTTGTTTCTGCATCTTCCTTTCAATCAGTGACAGTTTTAAAGATACTGAAGGTTTATATGTAAGTTCCTGTGGTTCCTTGAAACCAAGAAACATCTGAAGGAACATTGTATGGAAATCTGATGAGGACAGTAGACCACTGAGGCGTCAGGAATAAAATGCTGCTGGTCTCTCCCTTCCTCCCCATGTCCCACCCTCATGCCCAGAGCTCATTTACAGTCAGTAGTATCTCCCATCTGTGTGTGTGTGTGTGTGTGTGTGCGTGTGAGTTCTGGACCATCACACCCGCTCAGGCTGCCCATAATGAGTGTGGTTCTAACACCTGACTCTGCTAACGTGCAGGTGAAAAGGTCATGCAAGATGACGAATTCACCTGTGACCTCTTCCGCTTCCTACAGCTGCTCTGTGAGGGTCACAACTCAGGTGGGTCTCACCTGACCTCAGGTTCATTAACACTCCAGCTGAACTTCAAAGATCTCAGGAGGTTTTGTTGGACATTTTGGCTGTTTCTCAGCCCATCCCAATAGTCTGTAGTCAAATTCTGTTAGTAACCAATTTTGCAATAGTGTAAATGGCATTATGTCCTTCATATATATGTATGTCACCCTCAGTGATCTGTTTTGAAAAACACATTTGCTGTATTGTTGCATGATGTTCGTCTGTTTAGTTAATGCTAACTACTATAATTATGGTGGGAACCAGAGTCACAAATTAACCAGGACAAAAAAAGAAAAAATGCCCTTATAGTGAATTACTTTTCTTCATCTGTTGTCTAATATTTGATATATTTCATAATATTCTGTTCTAGGCTTGTCAAGTTTGGGGTTTAGACACCATAGTAACCATTTCAATTAATTAATTCAATTTAAGTATTTGATATTATTCGATGTATTGTGTTATTTGTTAGAAAATATATGCCCTCTTAAAAGTAAAAATGCCACTCAGTTCCATGGGGGGCAATTATGGCATCTTAAAGGAATATTCAGGGTTCAATACAAGTTAAGCTCAATTTTGACTCATCTGTCTGTTTCTTTAAAAAAAAGGAAAAATCTTGGTTACAGCAAAGTCTTTCTAGCAAGTCAGTTCACTGTCGGACTTCTTTGAAATGATCTCGGGATTGCCAGTGCAGCTCCAGTCTACTTGAATGAGGAAAGACCAAAAATCTCAAAAACGGTCGGTCAAGATTACGATCAAAGAACATATTTCAAATCAGCAGTAAAATCTGACAATACTGGTATCCTTGTGCTTCTTTACCTCAAATTACGCTAAAAAAACGCAGTTTTCCCGGCTTGTATAACTAATGTGCATGCACGTTCTCAAATTGATTGACAGGTGATGTCTGTATCTAAAAGGTGATTGGCTCTTTTACCTGTAAGGCGGGACTTCTTTTCTACATCCGTTGACCGTTGGGCGCTAGAGCTTCTTGGTTGGGCGTTCCAATTTCTCCCATTCATTTGAATGGAAGTGGCCCGTCTCTGCTAAATAGTCTCTGGTTACAGTGATGCACTTACAATGGAAGTCAATGGGGTCCATTTTTGGAGGGTTTAAAGGCAGAAATGTGAAACATATAATTTTATAAAAGCACTTACATTTAATTCGTTTGTTAAACGTGTGTATTATTTGAGTTGTAAAGTTCATCGTCATTTTTACAGTCGTTTTAGGGTTTGTTGACATTACATCGTCATGGCAACAAAGTTGTAAAATTAGCTCTAACTTTCCACAGATGTGGTTAGTAAGTGATTTTATGACAGTAAAATCATGTTAACACACATATTGTTCACGTCTTGTGTCTATACTTTTGAAACAGTGAGTATTTTAATGTTTACGGATTGACCCCATTGACTTCCATTGTAAGTGACTCACTGGAACACAGGAGAGACAAGTCGAAAATAATGTTTGTGCTAATCAACATTATGACACAAATGCTGTCGATTGAGCTGAACTTATGTTAAAACCGGAATATTCCTTTTAAAAAAAAAGTTTCTGAAATTTCCCATCTGTTGTGTTCATACGTCAGATTTTCAGAACTACCTGAGAACACAGACGGGCAACAACACAACGGTCAACATCATCATCTCTACAGTGGATTACCTGCTCAGAGTCCAGGTGAGAGATTCTTCTGTAAACACCAAGGGGTAATAACACACATCTGATGCATACATGATCCATGTGTCCTCAGGAGTCCATTAGTGATTTCTACTGGTACTACTCTGGGAAAGATGTGATTGATGAACAAGGCCAGCGGAATTTCTCCAAAGCTATCAATGTAGCCAAACAAGTCTTCAACACTCTCACAGAGTACATTCAGGTAAAATGCATCTGCGGTACATTATCAAACAATTCCAACACAATTACTTTGCACATATTAGTCTCTAAAATCATGTGAGTTGTCATGACGTCTCTGTGGTTTAACCGCAGGGCCCTTGCACGGGGAACCAGCAGAGTCTTGCTCACAGTCGCCTGTGGGATGCAGTTGTTGGTTTCCTGCATGTTTTTGCACATATGCAGATGAAGCTGTCTCAGGTACAAATAAACAATGCAAAAAAATATTTTTTTAATGACAAACAATGCAAAGAAGTCTTTATAAATATATAGGATCATGACCAGAAGGCCTGTAAATGTTGTGATTTGTGCAGTCCTGTTAAATTGGGTTATTGGTGTCACTCTTCTTTCAAGATACTGATCACTGCAATAAAACACTATTACACTCAAAATTGTTGGTTCTTTTTGCACAAGACTGTGTGAATCTTTGCATTGGCATAATTTCACCTTTTGAAAAGACCATCTTAAGGCTAGGGTATACTTAATTTTTCCACGTGCCTTTCCGTCTCACGAAGGGTCGAACGCTCAGCCTTTCAAAGTATACTCATTTAACCGTGAGCCCATGTGGATGCGTTCAACACATGAACACTACAACTGCTTTGTCCTCGTGCAACCCCGCGTCCACGTGTGGACATTGCATTTTGGCTTCGCTATACGCAACGCATAATTTCAATAAATTAAAACTGATTGAATAATGTTCACAAGACTCTATACGGTCATTTAAGGGTTAAAATTCTGGTGCACCACTTCACGTGGCACAACAGCATGACATTCATTTCCAGGAAGCGCTCCTACAGGTGCTGCGCCAACAAAAGTGCCTCTGGTAAGAAACCTCTTTATGTTCTTTTTATCTAAACCTGTTTGGTTAAAAAGAGGAGCATCTCTAGTTTCGTTTGATATGCTGCTTTAAAAAATCCATTGATATTTCATGCTTCAACGCGCTGTTAAACATGAAGTAAACATATGTGGAAAATGAGACCTTGTTCCCTCAAAAGTTAAAAAAACATGTTAGTTATTTTAAATAATTTTCAACTATAACACTGTAACGGGTAAAGTATGGGCAAGGAGAAGGCAGGAACCGGCAGAAAAGTCAGCATAACTTTATGACATATACGAACTTAAACATAACATAAAACACACAGACAGTGCGGCCGCATACGTCTCTTTCTCTCTCGAACCGGCGTCCCCGGATCCTCTTTATCCCTCTCCTGCTGATTGTGCTGAATCAGCGCCAGGCGTCTATCGTTACGGACCAGCCACGCCCTCCTCCTCATCACACTCCTCCGCCACCCGATTCAGGCCGGGGAAACCTCCGGCATTATGTACTCCCATCCCCTCCCTTGCTGGAGGGAAGGTGTTGCCCTTAAGCGGCCATCCGCCGGGGGAGCTGCCGTCCGCGAAGGGAGAAGGGGCTTGCTGCCGGCTCCAGGCGGGCACAGCCAGAAGGGCAACATCCAGGGTTCCCTGGCCTGAGGCAAAGGAGGGAGGATTGTGACGAGGAGGAGAGTGGCCCCCAATTGGGCTAATCAGCCAAGGAGAGGGATACACGCGGTGGAACGTGGCAGTTCGGGAGAGAGCCACATGCAGCTGCCATGCTTTTTGTTTGCATTAAACATTATTTTGACAGTTCAGCCGGTTCCCGCCTCCTCCTTTCCCAACCGTAACCTTGTTACAGTGACAATGGGAAGAGGAGCACTCCATTTTTCCCAACAGAACTTCGTATAATTTGTCCTAAAAACATTATTTTTTTCTTTATTTTTTTTTTTAAATAAGATTTTCTTAAATCTGGCCTCAGCATCAAATGCTGTGGATCAACATGCAAAAACATAATGTTTGCTTGTGATGAGCAATAATGCTTTTTTAGTAGAGTAGACAATGGCGTTTAAAAAGTTTAAGTTCTCAGAGGCACATGAACTGACCACAACCCATTATCGGCACTTTGACAGAACGTCAAACCAATCCTGAAATACGCAGGACATTGGTTTTGTCTTCTAAAAGTAGGTTTGAGATCCTTGAATAATTGTGATGTTTCTACACTTTAGGATTCAAGCCAAATCGAGCTGTTGAAGGAGCTGATGGATCTTCAGAAGGACATGGTTGTGATGCTCTTGTCCATGTTGGAGGGTGAGATTGCTCAATTGATTGAAAAAAAAATTTACCAATGTTCATGACCAGAAAGACCAATTACTTCAATCATCTTCTCATCCATTTAGGAAATGTTGTGAATGGTACCATTGGAAAGCAGATGGTGGACATGTTAGTGGAGTCCTCCAACAATGTTGAGATGATTCTCAAGTTCTTTGACATGTTCCTCAAATTGAAAGACTTGACGTCGTCAGATGCCTTCAAAGAGTACGACCCTGATGGCAAAGGGGTCATATCCAAGAGGGATTTCCACAAGGCCATGGAGAGCCATAAACACTACACCCAATCTGAGACGGAGTTCCTCCTGTCCTGCGCAGAAACAGATGAAAATGAGCTGTTGGACTACGAAGAGTTTGTCGAACGCTTCCACGAGCCAGCGAAGGACATCGGCTTCAACGTTGCTGTTCTCCTGACTAATCTCTCTGAACATATGCCCCACGATTCTCGCCTCCAAACCTTCCTGGAGCTCGCAGAGAGCGTTCTGAACTATTTCCAACCGTTTCTGGGCCGCATCGAGATCATGGGCAGTGCCAAGCGGATCGAGCGCGTGTACTTTGAGATTAGCGAGTCAAGTCGCACCCAATGGGAGAAGCCGCAGGTTAAGGAGTCCAAACGGCAGTTCATCTTTGATGTTGTAAACGAGGGTGGTGAGAAAGAGAAAATGGAGCTCTTTGTGAACTTCTGTGAGGACACCATCTTTGAGATGCAGCTGGCTGCGCGGATGTCGGACGCCGGCGAACGCTCGGCTAGCAAAGAGGACAGTGAGAGGGAAAAGCCAGAAGAAGAGAACACTGAGATGGGTTTCTTCTCCGTCACCACTGTACGGACAGCCCTGTTTGCCCTCCGATACAACGTGATTCTTCTGATGAAGGTGCTTTCCATGAAGAGCCTGAAGAAGCAGGTGAAGAAAGTGAAGAAGATGACGGTTAAGGACATGGTGACCACACTCGTGTCCTTCTACTGGAGCGTCCTGCTGGGTCTGCTGCACTTTGCCTTCAGCGTCGCTCGAGGATTCTTCCGGATCATCTACAACAGCTTTCTCGGAGGGAGTCTGGTGGAGGGAGCCAAGACCATGAAGGTGTCCGAGCTCCTGGCCAACATGCCCGACCCAACACAGGATGAAGTTAGAGGAGAGACGGAAGAGGGCGAGAAGAAGTTTGCGGACAGAACCTCACCAGAGGAAGATCTGGCTGATCTGACGGTGGCCACAGATGACACTGATCTCCTGTCTGATATATTTGGTTTGGATCTGAAGAGAGAAGGAGGACAATATAAACTGATGCCTCATAATCCAAACGCCAGCCTCACTGATCTTCTCAATACACCCATCCCACCTGCTCCTACGCCATCACCTGAACTCCGCAGAAGACACCAGGTAACAGGGCGGCACATTTTTATATGCTGGAATTGGAAAGTAAATGGATCGTGTATTGCATACATTACACTTCTGTTTGATAACACTAATTTGTGTGTGGTTTAAGTGCTGTTCTGTTGGTTCTCTCAGACAAAGGGGTCTTCGTCTTCAACAGAGAACAATGAAGCTACAGTGGAGGCCAAATCAGTGCCCGAGAAAGCTGAGTAAGTCTTACTGCCATACAGTTTTTGGAAATTTGTTTTTGTGGCCAGAAATCAAGCATTGCATTCGGCAGGTCAAGGTAGTCTAGCCATCATGACGTCTTTCAATAAGATTCGGACACATATGAGAGCGGTTCTTTTAAGGTCCTCCATTCATTCATTCTCTCAGCTGTCTTTTCATTGCGTTTGTTGCATCGAATGCCAACTTCCTCCATTTCCAGCTCCACCTCTTGTCTGACAGCTCTTTGCCTTTAGTTCTCATAATGTCTGTAAATCTGTGCTCTTAGGAATTTCAGACTGGCATTCTATTTAAAGGAATATTCCGGGTTCAATACAAGTTAATCTCAATCCACAGCATTTGTGGCATAATGCTGATTACCACAAAAATCAATTTTGACTCGTCCCTCCATGTCTTTAAAAAAAAAAGCAAAAACTGCGCTTACAATGGAAGTCAATGGGATTAATCCGTAAACGTTCAAATACTCACTGTTTCAAAAGTATAGACACAAGATGTAAACAATTAGGGCTGTGCCAATACTACCAAATATCGATATATCATGATACTTTTCCTCACAATATTGTATTGATACTTTAGATCCCTGTATCGATATTGTTATTCAACTATTTCTATTCTCGTCACGTCCAACAGTTCAGTAAAGACGAAGTAGGTCATCTAAATAAGTGCAAACTCAGAGCGGTGTTTCTCAGAGAGACTGAAACTGAGCCCGTTTCTCTCGCGGGCACACTGGTCCTCTCTCACACGTTTAAAACTAGGGCCGTGCAAAGATGTTGATTTTCAGACTAACCGTGATCTTCATTTGATTATATCGATAATGTTTCTTAAAATCCCAAAACCAATCTTTTACTCTATGCACAGCACTTTACAATGAGAGTGTATCACTCGCACACGTGAATTAAAATGTCTTAGCAACTGCCTGATAATATTTCAGATTTCATTCACCAGTTCAGCACCGGTTTCAACATCCTTTCACTGTGTGTCAAGAGTAAAAGTTTGGTTTGCCTTGTAATGTGTGTCCAAAGATGAGATGCACGTAATAATATGCACGTTGATAATGTCTCTTATTATTCCCTCTTTGGTCTTTACAGTCAGATATTGATAGAAATTACGACAAAAATAAATCTTTTATTCTAATCAGACATTTGACTTGCATTATCATAATATTTGCATAAGTCCTCTTTTTTTAACATCTTTTTACATGCGGAATTGTCATTGATCTGTCTTACTGTTGTTTTTATTTATTATCAGTCTTGCCCTGCAAACAGTGTTATTTCTTTGAAGAAAATACTCTGCTAGTGTTGTTATTGTGATGAAAATGCTCTGAAAAATTGACCTGTTCTTCAATGTTTTGCAATCACGTGCATTTCGAACATCTTCCAATTTCGCATCGTTTCCTCTCAGAGGGGAAAATGGCGAGAAAGCACAGAAAAAGAAAGAAGAGACGGTGAAACGGAAGGTCAGACGGCATTACTGTAAATCAGATGAGCCTGATCTGCAGGAGTCGGCCTTCTGGAAGAAGATCATCGCTTACCAACGCAAGCTGCTGGTCAGAGCCCACAAGATGTTGTGTTTGTATCTGATAATGTCATGTTGACCGATGCTCGTTCAGCCCACTTGGCCGTCATTCCTGTGTGCGTTGTGCATGTGTTTTTGCTCAACCTGATAGAGTATATGTCTCTTCTCCTATAGAACTATTTTGCACGAAATTTCTACAACATGAGAATGTTGGCTCTGTTTGTGGCCTTTGCAATCAACTTTATTCTGTTATTTTATAAGGTAAGTCAAACCATCTGTTTTTCTGACTGCAACATTTACTTTAGACATTCATTAGTAGTGTTTGTGAAGGCAAGCATCGCAATTACTATTGCTTACATTGATTTGAATAAATCCTACATACCCGCCTAATCCTACGTATTAAACTTGTCACAAACCTTTACAGAATAATACCTCAAATTATGTGGCTTGTTGAGGAGTGTTGTGCTGTTACTATACTGAGAGGTTTACTTATTTTCTGATAATTGATTAAAAAAATTCTAGTAATTCAAGTCATATAATGTTGACCTTGTTTGAGTAAAAATTCCGCAACATTTGTACACTGCACACTTATTTCCCATTATGAAATTAAACTGACTATAATCTTAAAATATTTTTCATCATTTTTATTTTATAATTGTATTATTTTTATATTTTTTAAACATTTATAAATAATATAATAAAATATTTTTAGAATATTTTTATTTGTATTTTATAATTTTATTATTGTTAATATTTTAATATTTATTTTAACATTTATAAATAATATAATCGAAAATATTTTAATAATTTTTTATAATTTGTATTCTATAATTTATTGTTAATATTTTAATATTTGTAAACATTCATAAATATATAATTGATTTATTTATATTTTTAACATTTGTATTTTATAATTTAATTATTGTTAATATTTTAATATTTTTTAAACATAAATAATATATTTGAAAATATTTATAATAATAATTTTTTTAATTTGTATTTTATAATTATATAATTTGTAATATTTTAATATTTTTTTCAAACATTTATAAATATAATCTAAAATATGTTTAAGAATTTTTTTAATTTTTATTTTATAATTATATTATTGTTAATATTTTAATATTTTTAAAACATTTATAAATAATGTAATCAAAAATATTTGTAATAATAAATTTTATCATTTGTATTTTATAATTATATTATTGTTAATATTTTTTAAAACATTTATAAATAATATAATCGAAATTATTTTTAAGAATTTTGTCATTTGTATTTTATAATTATATTTTTGTTAATATTTTAGTATTTTTTAAAACATTTATAAATAATATCATCTAAATTATTTTTTAAGAATTTTTATAATTTGTATTTTATAATTATATTGTTGTTAATATTTTAATATTTTTTAAAGATTTATAAATAATATAATCAAAAATATTTTTAAGAATTTTTATAATTTGTATTTTATAATTATATTGTTGTTAATATTTTAATATTTTTTAAAAGATTTATAAATAATATCATCGAAATTATGTTTAAACTTAACGAATCTTTTTAGTAAAATCAATGATTTTTCTTTATTGTACTAAGAAATAAAATATATGTTAAGTGTACATATTTTTCCTTATCCCAATACATAGTGTACCCTCTCCCATCTTCTGTAAATAAAAGAGGCAAAAAAGAAAGAGCACGTTTTTGTAATGTATGTGGAAATTCTGTGCGATCTGGCCTTTCATTTCTGCCCATGTGCAGGTGTCCACATCGTCAGCCATGACAGAGGGGAAAGAAGTGTTGTTCAGCATGTCCTCCGACACCAGCGTTCGGTGGGACCCGCTGGGCGGCTCTAGCAGTCGCCCCGTCAATGTGCACTTTGTTCTGGAGGAGAGCAGTGGGTACATGGAGCCCACACTGAGGATTCTGGCCATTCTACACACCGTCATCTCATTCTTCTGTATTATTGGATACTACTGCCTGAAGGTACGAGAAACCAGAACCGCCTCCCTGAAATAACAAGATCTTTACTGAGAGACAGTTCTTCTAAAATATCAACTAGTGGGTCATGACACAAAAATGCATTTGTGAAAAAAATCTGTTCTGAGCAGGGTAAAACAATGCTAAATGCAAATAATAAAATGCAACTAACCATAAAATTGTGCATAGTTATGATATCAAAACAAATAGATGAAAACGCTTCCCACATCTTTGTTGTTGATGTCGAAGACTGTGTGTCCAGTCAAACTCGACATTATTTCAGTACAAATTCATCCGTTACTGTAAAATCTAGTCAAATTAGATGTATGTCAACATGGACAAGTTGTGTGACGTGCGCTCGTCCTCAAAAACCATCAACAAAACTACACAAGGTTTTTAACACTTTTTTCCCCTTTTGCTCAATAAACAGTTTCGGTGCTTTGTGTTTTGGTTTTTAGGGGTCCTGAAGCACAAACACTGACCTAAAACTGCAATCATATTCACAGAAGACATTGTATGTGAACTGTGTCTGGTTTTCTAATAATGTTTCTAGGCATAATGTTTCATTTATCATAATGAATGCAGTTATTGAAACAATAAACCTGCCACATTTAAATGAATGAAATGCCGAGTAGTGTTAAGAGATTTTAATAAACGCTACGATTATTATTTCTAAAAAGCTTTTCATAAAAAATGGAGCTGTGGCTCATACAGAGCCAAAAGACTCATGAGTCTCCACATTAACTAATATTCAATGTGTTTCTTTCTCTCTCAAGGTTCCTCTGGTGATATTTAAGCGTGAGAAGGAAGTAGCGAGAAAGCTGGAGTTTGATGGTTTGTACATCACTGAACAACCATCAGAGGACGATATTAAAGGGCAATGGGATCGACTGGTCATCAATACACAGTGAGTGACACACATCACAACACTCGCAAGGATTGTTCACATACATGGGAAAATTCTGTCAGCGTGTACTCAACCTCATGCTGTTCCGAGCCCTTATGATTTACTTTCTCAAAAAAGGATTTTGAGGGGGCCTGGTTAGCTCAGCAAGTAAAGAGGCTGACTATCACCCCTGGAGTCATGAGTTCGAATCCAGGGTGTGCTAAGTGACTCCAGCCAGGTCTCCTAAGCAACCAAATTGGCCCGGTTGCTAGGGAGGGTAGAGTCACATGGGGTAACCTCCTCGTGGTTGTGATTAGTGGTTCTCGCTCTCAATGGGTTGTGTGGTAAGTTGTGCGTGGATCGTGGAGAGTAGCATGAGCCTCCACATGCTGTGAGTCTCCGTGGTGTCATGCACAACGAGTCACGTGATAAGATGCGCGGATTGACGGTCTCAGAAGCGGAGGCAACTGAGACTTGTCCTCCGCCACCCGGATTGAGGTGAGTAACCGCACCACCACGAGGACCTACTAAGTAGTGGGAATTGGGCATTCCAAATTGGGAGAAAAGGGGATAAAAAAAAAGAATGTTTAGATATGTTTTATTGGACAGCATGACAAAAATACTGAATAAGAAAATTATTTTTGCAGTGTGCAGACTGTTAATTACTGTCTGAAAGATACACCATGTGTGTAGCATATTATTGAACAAGTCATATTGAAATGCAAGATATTTTAAAACGTGAGGTTGTTGGGTTCATGATGTGACACGCCTGGTTTCAACTTGTTTTTTTCACCAGTAGCATCCTTTTATGAATATATGTGTGACTTTGTCATGTAAACATCTTGTCTCTGTCTCCCAGGTCCTTCCCAAACAATTACTGGGATAAATTTGTCAAGAGAAAGGTGCGTTCGGTTCAGAAGAACTTTATGAAAGATGAACAGCTCCATCTTAAAACCATCTGAAATAAGACTGAGTGTTTGTGTTGTAGGTGATGGATAAATATGGAGAGTTTTATGGCCATGATCGTATCAGTGAGCTTCTCGGGATGGATAAAGCCGCGCTGGACTTCAGTGACGCACACGAGAAAAAGAAACCCAAGAGAGACAGTTCACTAGCCGCAGTGTGAGTGTGTTTATTTGAGCTGTCCTCTTTCTCTTTTCTCTCCATGTTTTCTCCAACCTGACTCTAGGAGGCCTGCAGGGGGCAGCCCTATTTAACACTGACCACTTCTGAAATGAATTAAACATCATTCTCAAATTATAAATGATGTTACGTGCAGTTTCCCATCAGTTTCCTCTTTTATTTTCAGACTGAACTCGATCGATGTCAAGTATCAGATATGGAAGTTGGGAGTCGTGTTCACAGACAACGTAAATCATTTCACCTTATGTTTGTTTGTTTAGCTGTTACTGGTTCAAGGTTGACACTGGTTTTCACTGATTTAAGCTGGTTTTGTAATTCTGTGTCCTGCAGTCGTTCCTCTATCTGGCCTGGTACATGAGCATGTCCATTCTCGGCCACTACAACAATTTCTTCTTTGCCGCTCATCTCTTGGACATCGCCATGGGCTTTAAAACGCTCAGGACTATTCTGTCTTCAGTCACACACAACGGCAAACAGGTACACATCCCTAACTGACCTCATTTACATAAATCATTATAATTACTGATGTAGAACAGATAAATACTGTGTGTGTGTGTGTAGCTGGTCCTGACTGTAGGTCTGCTGGCGGTCGTCGTGTATCTGTACACAGTTGTGGCTTTTAACTTCTTTCGTAAGTTCTACAATAAGAGTGAAGACGGAGAATCGCCGGATATGAAGTGTGACGACATGCTGACGGTTAGTTATTACAGTTAATAAATGACATTACATAATAAATCGTGTGATATAGAAATGGCTGGTTCTTAATTCAGTCAGCACTGACAGTTTGGAAGCAATTCTTCACTTACAAAATATGTAACAAAAAATACTATGATACTGAAAACTATGTGTATTTTGCACATGTATGATGGTATTTCTGTGGTGTTCTTTGAAGGCCCTTGGAGCACTATGCAAATACCATGGTACATGATTTATCGCAAACCTTTTCAACATTTAATCATGTGCAGGATATTGTTCACTTTTCACTAATTAAAATGCTCATTCTTGATATCAGTAATATGGTTTGCACTTAAAGGTTAAATATGACGTTATCACTAGCACAAATACCCATCAAAAATGCAATTTCTACTACTAAAAAACTTGAAATCTGTAACTGCATTTTCACTAGCAGAATTTCACAATGATCTGTCATTCAAACAGCAATGCACTCCTTGCTAGGAAAAATATATATATTTTTATAAATCAACAATTACATTGTTACTAGTGCAAATGTCCATTCCTGATACAAACAATTAAATTACATCAAAGTCTCTTTCAAGGTAAGTCAGTCCACTCGGCGGTCATTTTTGGAGCGTTCCCAGGAAGCTATTTTCTTTGGATGCAAGTTCAGCTCCTATCTACTTGAATGGGGAAAGACTGAAATCTCCAAAACGGTTGGTCAAGATTACCTGACCTCTGCAGAAGCATTCAATTGCACCAAGTCTGCCTTGACAGACAGGAGCACATGTCCAATGCAGCTCTAAGGCCCCGCCCTTACCTGAGGGCATAAAAAGTCCTGTACGCACTACTTTCCTCAGTGAGCATATTCGCTTCTCGTAAAGCAAGCGGGGCAAGCTTGGTGGATCTCTCCACTTGATACTTCAGAGAACGGGGGTTACAGAATAGGTAACCTATCATTCTCTTCCATCATTTCGTGTTCGAGATCCACCTATGGGAAAATATGAACAACTCCCCGTTTGCCCTATACACTCACAGGGAGATGCTGTCAACCAAAAAGGATGGTCACCTAATTAAAGGCGGTGCCTGACACATCCTAGATAATATTAGCAGGCTCTATAACCCATACGCATTACAAAGAAGGGAGAAGAGGCCGTGCAAAGTGCTTGATGTGAAACCTATGGGGTGACACATTCACAGTGAAAGGGGGAAAGGGTTATGGGTGAACCCATTATGAAGAACCCACACCCAAAACCACACGTGCTACAGGGGTTCTGGTGACATCAAGTTGGTAGTACCTGACAAATGTGTGGGGGGAAGCCCAACATGCAGCTGAACAAATGTCTTGCAGAGAGACTCCCTGAAAAAGGTCCCAGGAAGCACCCATACCTCTCGTGGAGTGGGTCCTCGGGCCTAAGGGGGGCTGGAGTCCCTTAGAGCTATATACCATAGATATTGCTTCCACAGGCCAATGGGAAATGCGTTGTTTTGTTATAAGTTTACCCGCGTGCAGGGAAGCCCATGAGACAAAGAGCTGGTCGCTCTTTCTGATATTCTCAGTCCTACAGAAATACACGTGGAGTGCACGCACAGGACACATAACATTCATCCTCTCATGTTCCAGAGAGGTTAAAGGAGGTGGGTGGAAAGTGCTGAGTTCTAGCACCTCACCTGTGAATTTAGGGAAGCACTTATGCATAAATGCTGGATTGGGTCTTAGAGAAACCTTCTCCATGCCTGGGGAAAATGTTGTACAAGAAGAATGCACAGATAAGGCATGCAGATAACTGACACACCTGGCTGATGCCAGTGCCAGGAGTAAAGCTGTTTTATAAGACAGCTACTTTAAAGAAATATTCTCCAAGGGCTCGAAAGGCTGCTGTGACAGAGCCTCCAGCACCATAGAGAGGTCCCACTCAGGAACAATCTTTTTAGTAGCTGGTACAGAATGGCGATGTATCTACGAATGAGGGGGTACTGTCCCACTGTTGCGTCACTAAAGCCAATGTGGCAAGCAGAAATGGCTGCCAGGTAACCCTTGGTGGTAGAAAATAATTTTTCCTCATCCAGAAGGTTTTGTAGAAAGCATAGTATGTCTGACTGAACACTGATATGACACCAAATTATGTGTATTACACCATTTCTCAAACACTTGCCACTTACAGTCATACAAGGACCTTGTGGACAAGGCCCTGGCATTTTTTATAGTGGCGACCACCCCTGGGGAAGCCCCAATGTGTTCAGGTTGGACCTCTCACAGGCCAGGCCCATAGTTCCACCCTGTCTGGGTGAGGGTGGTATATTTCTCCGTTCACCTGAGACAAGAGGTCCGGGCACAAAGGAGAGGAATTATCTCCACCAGCCATGATGCTTTTGGCCATCTGGGTGCTATGAGAATTAGTGTCAAGCTCTACTCCCTCACTCTGGTTAGAGTAGGAAAAATCAAGCTGAGTGGGGGAAAGGCATAGAGCAGCACATTGGGCCATGGGTGTGCTAGTGCGTCTACACCAAGGGAAGCGTCCTTGTCCTTTAGCGAGAAGAATGTAGGACAATGGGCATTTTTGCACGAGGCAAATAGATCGACGGAAGCCCGACCGAACCTCTCCTATATGCACACCATCTGAGGGTGGAGTCGCCACTCTCCATAGAGAGGGTTCCCCCTCGATAGGAGATCCGCACCCAAGTTTAAAGCACCCGGGCATGAGTAGCACGTAACGACAGGAATTGCTGACTGCTCCATTTCAGCATTTTGTGGGCAAGCTGAGTGGAGCGCATCACTCCTTGGTGAATGATGTGCGCTACAGTTGAAGTATTGTCGCAGTGCACCAGGGCATGATGCCCCTGAAGGCGAGGCAGAAAGTGTCTTAGAGCCTTCCAAGCAGTGAGGAGCTCTAGATAATTTATGTGAGCTGAGTGCAGTTCGGTTGGCCACGTCCCATTAACTGTCCTGCCCTCCTGGGTGGCACCCCACCCGGTCAGGGAAGCGTCTGTCGATATGAATTTTCATAACATGACCGCCCCTAGAGGCATCTGAATTGCCCCTTTCTCTAGAAGAGAAGAAATGTCCTCTTCCAGAAAATGAGCAGAACTCTCGTTCATCTGCGAGAAAATTACACCACCAAAACGTGGGGGTTTCGGGCAAACTGAAGCCTATAGCCATGCGTAATTGTCTGAATCACCCTCTCGGGAGCCTACACAGCGTGCCAGGCTTGTATGTGATTTTTGAGTGTGTCCACCTAAGCTTGGGCATTGCAGCTGCAATCACGGACGGCACGCTGAGGTTAGGGTGCTGACTAGGCTGCTTGTTGTGGGGTTTAGGTTGGGCAGCATTTTGGTAAAAACGTCAGTGTGGCAGGGAGGAGGGCGGGGCCGGGGCCAGGTCATGATGCTGCACACCCGGCCCCTAATCAGGCTAATCAAGCCCTCGAGAGGGATAAAGGTGAACACCTGTGACAGAGAGAGAGTTACAGGCAGCTGCCCTGCATGTGTTTATGTTTGTGTCTTTTTGTTTAAGTTTATTATTAAACTATTATTTATATCGTCAAGCCGGTTCTCGCCGCCTCCTTTCCCAACGTTTACCTTGTTACACTGGTGCCAAAATCCAGGAAGGAGGAGAGATGTGCTGTAGTAGAGTCCTCGCTACTACCATCCACCCCAACCAAGCAGACGCGGCCATCCGCCAGGGACGGAGGAGCCCGGCTGCCTGAGAGCGGAGGAAAGGCCACCGACCGCGAGGGGAGGAGGGGCTCCTAGCCGACTGCCTGGAGCGGTCAGTGCCGCTGCCAGGGGTGGAGGAGACTCCTACCAGCCACTAAAACGCGGCGGGGTCAAGAGAGGACCGCTGACTGCGAGTGGGGAGGGGCTCCTGGCCGATCGCCTGGAGCAGGAGAACCGATGCCAGGGGCGGGGGAGACCCCTGCCGTCCACCAAAAAACGCAGCGGGCATTCCATCCGCCAGGGGCTGGAGGACTAGTGGGGCATGGATTT
>NC_059379.1:987500-1000000 GCF_019703515.2 Myxocyprinus asiaticus | reverse complement strand
TATTTATGTCGGATATTTATGATGTGTATAAAGCTGGTAATATAATGTGGTTGTGTGTGTGTGTGTGTGTGTGTGTGTGTGTTTGCAGATTTTTCTTTATGTATCTCATCAATAAAGATGAAACGGAGCACACGGGGCAGGTAAAACACACCTGTCTCTCTCATCTGCACAGAACTGTTTATCATGCAGGAAAATAATATTTTGCCTTATTCTGTTCTGACAATGATGTTCTGATGTTTGCCTTTCAGGAGTCATACGTTTGGAAAATGTACCAGGAACGCTGCTGGGAATTCTTTCCTGCTGGTGACTGTTTCCGCAAACAATATGAGGACCAGCTCAATTAAACACACACACTTTAGAGGACAGTTCTGTGTGAGACACAGTAAATATGAACGTTATACCTGCACCTGAAGGGAGACTTGATTTTGGTTCTTCAGTGCTTCTTCATTTCATTTATTAAAGACTAATTCGAGAGGAGGGGGATGCAGGAAATGATGAATGAGACGGACTATCCCAGCACGGCACACCAGATGAAAACAGCCTGTCTGTGGGACAGAATTCTGGAAGTTTCTTGTGACGGGGGATACAGTGCCTTACCGCAGGAAAGAGGAGCTATGCAAGACACGACAAAGATGAGTATGAGAGAACGAGCAAGCGCTTGTACCCGTCAGGACTAACGCTGGTTTCATATTCTCCTCGACTTGTTCCTTAAGCCGTTTGTTTTCTATTTATTTTGGTAATGCACCCATGCAAACGCAGAGTCACTCTTTACATACGACTTCTCTAAAAAAAAGTTTCATTGCATGTTTATTATGCAAGTTTAAGAAAAACATTTGAAGACGCAAGCTGATCTATATCGCCGCAGTTTTAGAGGTTTGAGAATATTTAAGGTATCTCTGTACTATCCAAGTATATCATCAGCTTTCCCGCCATTTTCCAAGAATGCACTCTGAATCGAGCGGTTCACCCGCGCTGTCACGCGTCCAGAGCTGCGGTTGCCGGAGAACATTGCATTCGTCCTAGATTTTGTTTTATGCAGAAGCAATACCCATTCAGGGAGTCCACCCTACACCTACGGCAACGGGGGAGCGACGTCGGTGTTCATAAGGAGTTCAACTGCTACACAAGCGCATCACGCACAGACTGCGGACGGGTTACGAGTCCTGCCGAATCATTGGTGTGATGACAGACATTTGCCATCGATCATGAAATCACTGCACTTTCTTTCATAGCCATGACAAAGAAATGATGCTTTTCTTATTTGTTATACGAAACAATGTGAAATCATTGCAATAACAACAAATGGGCTAAAAAAAACACACAAAAAAACAGCTGCAACTACGTGAGAAATTTTACTTGTGTAAAGAATTTTGATAACAAAAAAAAAAACCTCATAGGAAATCTGTCAGAATTTAGTGTACCGTGTAGAGTCGTGAGCATATAACTGTGTGTGATCTGTAAAGGGAAGTCAAAGACCTGCATGATTTTGAAAAATAAAGTGATTATTTATTGATGCTTGTATGTGAGAATGTCCTTACAGCGAAAACACAATTTCTCAATGTTGGTGTCTTTTGTGTTATTTTCTCCTACAACAGCACTAGAGGTCTGTGTGGACATTAAGTAGGAGCCCAAAACCGGCCCGTTCCAGAGATGTGTGACCCGACCTGACCATATCATCACATTTTAAGCCTGAACACAAAATCACTCACTCTCTTTATAACTATTCCCCAAGCAAGTACATTTGTTGCAATATTTGTTGTATTTTATTTAAGCATCGTAGGCAATATTTGTAATTGTATAGTTACAGTAAACGGCACGTGTTTAGATCGAAAAAAATTGAAAACAGTGCAAACGCACGCAAAAACACATTCAGTGTGAACAGCCCCTGACTCGTCTGTTCGCTCGTATCTGTGAGAGCGCATGCACGAAACCTTAGTAAAGTAATAATATCATATATATAAACTGAACCTATTTTATATTTAATATATATTATATTATCAAAATATTTATAATTATTTATTTCATGAATGGGTCACTTATTTTATTTTTTATTTTTTCAGATTAAAAAAAAATACATAAAAAATGCAATTCACACAAAACAATTACTGATGTTTTCAATTTCTCAGTTTGAAGTCAAAAAATGTCATGTGGTGTATCCGTCCAGAGACAGTAAACCAAATAAGTCTCAGTACAAGCTGAAAATCTTTAAAAAAAAAATAAAAATAAAATAAATGTTAGCATGAGCAGCTCAGAATAGTCTTTTACAAATATTTCTTAAAAAAACAAATCTGATATTTTGCCATTTTTATTAAATGTACTTTTTGGGGGCCTGGGTAGCTCAGTGGTAAAATACGCTGGCTACCACCCCTGGAGTTCGCTAGCTCGCTAGTTCAAATCCCAGAGCGTGCTGAGTGACTCCAGCCAGGTCCTCCTAAGCAACCAAATTGGCCCGGTTGCTAGGGAGGGTAGAGTCACATGGGGTAACCTCCTCGTGGTCGCTATAATGTGGTTTGTTCTCGGTGGGGCGCGTGATGAGTTGAGTGTGGTTGCCGCGGTGGATGGTGTGAAGCCTCCACATGCGCTATGTCTCCATGGCAATGCGCTCAACAAGCCACGTGATAAGATGCGCGGATTGACGGTCTCAGACGCGGAGGCAACTGGGATTCGTCCTCCGCCACCCGGACTGAGGCGAGTCACTATGCGACCACCAGGACTTAGAGCGCATTGGGAATTGGGCATTCCAAACTGGGAGAAAAAAGGGGGAAAATCCCCCAAAAAAAAAAAATAAAGTGTACTTTTTTGTACATGATGTGATGTAACCGTGAGAAAACTAGACTTGACACAAAAATTCAGAATATTTGTAAAAAAAAAAAAAAAATTGCGTTATATTTTTGAAAACTATTTCTTTCATTAATGATTAAGTTGTCTTATGTATTCAAGGAAAGTATTTTAATTCATTTTAATTTAAAGGAAACAATTTTCTACAAGTTTTTCAAAAATATTGAAACTAACATGGACACAAAGATTAAATTTCTACAAACTTGACATGTGTTTTAAACTAGACTTTTAAAAGATTTTTCATTTTTATCACCTCAGACAAACGAATTGGTCAATGACCCTAATTACAAACCTGAAGCCAAAGTTATGCTTAAAAAAAACTGACCCGAAACCTGTCCAGGTTGTGTAGTAGTCCTCTAAAAAGCTGGCTGATCTCACCGTGAATTCAGCCACAGTAGATCGAAAGTTCTTCCGCTGAAATCAGTTTCTACTTAACTGAAATTCAAAACACTGCCCCCAGTGGCTGAAGCTGGAAGTGTTGTTAAACGATGGGCAGGTGTGAACTCCAGTTTCCCAAATGTCCACACAGTGCACCAAAAGCGCTTTTTTAGTTGTAAATTATGTAATGCAGTGAAGAGGAATGCATATTTTATGAACTCTACACCCAAACGCCAACCTTAAACCTAACCAACCAAAGCAGCCTTGTCTCATGAAATTAATGTGAACATGACAACATTTTTGCAATTCAAAATGTACGTGCTGTATGACACATTTGGCTGCAGGTTTCCAGTGAAATGTCCAGCTGGGGGCGCCAAAAGCAAGTAAAATGGTGTCGTGGTTTTAAGGTGAATTTTAGATCTTTTTTTTTAAACATAACTCCCTACTCTAAAACTTTTGCCTGAACCTAACCCATAATGTTTTAAAATATAAATAAGATGTTTAAAAAAGACACTCTTAAACCTAAGCATTAGTGTATTAAAATGCAGAAGCGAATGAAATGAAAAAGCATATATTTTGAAGCAACCACCTCTTTTCGTGTAGCTTCTATGACTATGTCGTGTTACATATCAGTCCAATGCCCTATCAATTGAGCTACCGCACAAGTTAATCATGTTGGAATAAGTGTATATATGTAGGTGGGTCTGTAATACAAGCATTAATATATATCGTTCTTCAAAAGATGCTTTAGAGCAAAAGAGTTTCGATATTATAAAATAGCAGAGTCTGAGTAATAGAGAGAAAAGCTCTAGTTGTAGCTCCTCTAGTGTTCATTTCACCTGGAAACTGCAGGGAATTGTACCTGGAGACACGTATAACAAGTTTAGTAAAAATCTAAATAGAGTCACGTTTTCACTATGAGACCAGGTTGTCTTAGACGGAGCATGCAACCTCAGAATCACATTCACGATTCCTAATGCAAACGTGACCAGAACCGGCATCTCAGAGGCTGCTCATGCAGCACACTGTCAGTAGCGCTAGAAGCAAAATGTGTTGGTTTGAAGCGATGCAAAAATGCCTGATGGGAGGGGTTCATTTCAGGGTACGTGAATTATCTGAAGCAACATGTTGATTTTCAGTGTTGACAAAAGAGACTGAATTTGATGTTTTATTGAAACCTAAAAGACCATGAAACTTTTTAGAAGAACATAAATTCTGAATTGGCCATGATGTTGAATTGGAATCAACAGGAAGAGGAATTTACTGAATTGAAATACAACAGAGGTGTTTCATGGGATCAGTCAGGAGTTGATTGGATGGTGTGAAGCAGTAGCGGTTCTAGCCTGTTTGGCGCCCTGGGCGAAACCCGCTTAAACACGCCCCCAAAGATGTTGACCGGTGGAGGGGTGGGAGTTGGGGGGGGGGGGGGAAGCGCCACCTCCTTGTGCCTCATGCCGCCCCCCCCCGCAAGATGCCGCCCTGGACGACTGCCCATGTCGCCTATGCCTAAATCCGCCACTGGTGTAAAGTGCCTATATATGGCTGGTAGTTGAAACATAAAAGGACTTGATGATGTCAGCAGAAAAAGAGAAGTAGTTTCAGAGGCGGAGCAAGTTATTGTTATTATTATGATGGCAGATTATGAAAACAAAGACTGATGAAAATCACTTCTTTTTTCCACGTTATGTCCCCTGTACATCATTGTCTGTTATAAAACTTGGCCTCTTTGTCTCATGACTGAAAAAATGTGAGAAACTCTTTGTTTGTATTCTGAATGCAGTCGACAAGAACCGGGATTGACTCCAACAAAACAGTAAATCTGCTTCAAGCGTCTTTTGGAAAGCCACAAACACTGCCGAATGTTTTGGGGGGTGGGGGGAGGGACGCATGCAGGTTTTGTTTCTGGTTTGAATGTCTTCTGAAAAGTGTAGCCATGACTAATGTTCCTACGTTCAGCAGGAGTGTAGATATATAGTCAATTTGAAATGAAAAATGTACTGTACTTGCACAAACACAGGAGACGGGAGAAGCGAGAGACTTCAAGAAATAGTTCCCCCAGAATGAAAATTGTCATTATTTACTGTCTAGTAAAGTGTTACTCCAAACCCGTATGTCTTCATTCCATGAAACACTTTTTGAGTGAACTTACTTTGAGTGAGTACACAGTGACAGACAGAGAGTTTAGGGCAGGAACCCGAGACCTCTTCGCCCAGTCAAGCACGTTAGAAACTGACCTTAATTAGCCTTTGTTTCTAAAGACTCGCAGTAACGAGACTGGATCTTCACCCATCAGATTTAACCTGTTTGTGAGGCAACCCATCCACCTTCAGTGTCTGTGTGTGTATCTAGTGAATTTGTTTCAGACTGACGGGTAGCAGAAATGTTTCTCCTCTCTGATTCCTTTAGGAACGCCACACAGAAGCTCAATAATTGGTTTGATTGATTAAACTTGAATGAGTGTCAGTAGCATCCGTCTTCAGTTTTAAATCTGTTAGATCAGTTCTGTTCTGTTGCCGTTGGCTATCAGCGACTTTTCACCTGTATTGAAGAACCGATAAGAGAGCACACTTGTCTCCATTCTGTGCTATCTGTCTCTCTCTCTTCAGCCATAACAACTGTCACATTAACACATCTGTTTGGAGATCCACAGACACTTCACAGAGTTATGAGTGACGTTGTCTGAAGGTTAGTGGTGTTTCAAGAACAGAATTTGAGCATCAACATTAAAACTTTATCAAACTCACATTTGGGTGAAATAATCTCACATGAGTTTCTGTGGAGATCATGAAAGAGTTAAGCTCTGTCTTCGGTCTGTAAACTCCCCAGTGTTCATCACCACACACTGGCAGGACAGTGATAGTTGTCTGGTTTAATCCTGTGACCTTCATGTTCACCTGCGTCCTGCAGACACACCGCAGGAATTCTGTCATTAGACTCCACACAGAGCATCACATGACACCTATCACAGTGAAGAATGATATCAAACTGATATTAAAAGAAGATTTTCTCTCTGTCTGTCTCTGAGACTGTCACATCCTGTTCTCAGTTTACTACATTCAACAGCCTTGAGGTTAACCACTGCTTATTCACATCTGTCTGTCTGTCTATATGTCTGTCTATCTGTTTACCTTTCTTTCTGTCTGTCTGTCTGTCTATTTATCTTTGTCTTTTTATCTTTCTGTCTGTATCTGTCTATCTGTCTGACTATCTATTTATCTTTCTGTCTGTTTGTTTGTCAGTATATGTCTGTCTTTCTGTCTGTCTATCTATTTATCATTTTGTTTGTTTGTCTATCTGTATGTCAATCTGTCTGTCTGTATGTCTATCTGCCTGTCTCTGTTTATCTTCCTGTCTGTTTGTTTGTCTGTCTATTTATCTTCCTATTTATCTTTATGTCTGTTTTTCTGTCTGTCTTTCAGTATCCGTCTGTCTGTCTATATATTTATCTTTCTGTCTGTTTGTTTGTCTGTCTATTTATCTTCCTATTTATCTTCGTCTGTTTGTCTGTCTGTCTTTCAGTATCTGTCTGTCTGTTTGTCTGTATATCTGTCTGTCTATATATTTGTCTGTTTCTCTATCTGTCTGTCTATATATTTGTCTGTCTATCTATCTGTCAGTCTGTCTATCTATTTATCTTTCTGTCTGTTTGTTTTTTCTGTTTATATGTCTGTCTGTCAGTATCTGTCTGTCTATCTATTTATCTTTCTGTTTGTCTGTCTGTCTGTCAGTATCTATCTGTCTGTCTGTCTGCCTATCTATTTATCTTTCTGTCTGTTTGTTTGTCTGTTTATATGTCTGTCTGTCAGTATCTGTCTGTCTGTCTATCTATTTATCTTTCTGTTTGTCTGTCTGTCTGTCAGTATCTATCTGTCTGTCTGTCTGCCTATCTATTTATCTTTCTGTCTGTTTGTTTGTCTGTTTATATGTCTGTCTGTCAGTATCTGTCTGTCTGTCTGTCTATCTATTTATCTTTCTGTTTGTCTGTCTGTCTGTCAGTATCTATCTGTCTGTCTATCTATTTATCTTTCTGTCTGTTTGTTTGTCTGTTTATATGTCTGTCTGTCAGTATCTGTCTGTCTATCTATTTATCTTTCTGTTTGTCTGTCTGTCTGTCAGTATCTATCTGTCTGTCTGTCTATCTATTTATCTTTCTGTCTGTTTGTTTGTCTGTTTATATGTCTGTCTGTCAGTATCTGTCTGTCTATCTATTTATCTTTCTGTTTGTTTGTCTGTCTGTCTGTCAGTATCTATCTGTCTGTCTGCCTATCTGTTTATCTTTCTTTCTGTCAGTATCTGTCTATTTATTTATCATTCTGTATGTTTGTTTTTCTGTCTGTCTGTCTGTCTATCTATCTATTTATCTTTCTGTCTGTCTGTCTCTGTTTGTTTGTCTGTTTATCTATTTACCTTTTTGTCTGTTTCTTTGTTTGTTTGTTTGTCTGTCTGTCGGTCTATATATCTGTCTATCTGTCTTTCTGTCATTGTCTGTCTGTGTGTCTGTCTGTCTATCTTTTTATATTTGTGTCTGTCTGTCAGTCAGTATCTATCTGTCTGTTTGTTTGTCTGTCTTTCTGTCTGTGTATGTGTCTATCTGTCTGTCTATAATCTGTCTGTCTGTCTTTGTCTGTCTGTCTGTTTATCTATTTATCTTTCAGTATATTTGTCTGTCTGTCTTTCTGTCTGTCTATCTATCAATCTGTCTGTCTGTCTGTCTGTATCTGTCTGTCTGTCTCTCTGTCAGTATCTGTCTCTCTATCTATTTATCTTTCTTTCTGTTTGTCTGTCTTTTTGTCTGTCTGTCTGTCTGCCTGTCTATCTATTTATATTTCTGTATGTTTGTTTTTCTGTCTGTCTGTAAGTATATGTCTGTCTTTTTGTCTGTCTATTTGTCTGTCTATTTATTTTTCTGTCTGTCTATCTATCTGTCTTTCTCACAGTTATTAATGTTTTATGGGTTGTTTATGATCATAATAACTCGGTGGGACGGCTATAAAGTGGAGGCAGATTTTACTGTCATCTACTGCAGATTAAACTCAAAACAATTACCACATGAATCATTTTCACCACAGTAACGACTGCACAGCTGATTATAGAAATGTTGTCGGTCTGCACACAGTGAGTTCATTTGTGATTTTAAGCAATAACAGCACCATCAAAATGATCAATATCACTGCACTCACAGTTAAGACCAATTTCTTAAAATAACCACGCAATAGCAAAATGATTTCTTACTGTTGAGGTAAGATACCAAAAAAGCAACAAAATGCATTGAAATACTTTGTAATATACTATCGATGTACTGTACATTATTGTATTACAGTAGTTTATTATAAGGGGAATGTGTTAGAGAGCGTTGTGAAGATAAACAGAGTACCTGCCATTTATTTGTGGAGAAAGAACAGATTTTGGCTCTGGCGAGTGCAGTTTAGGAAACAGATGTTGCCAATGTTTTCAGATGAGTTCAGCAGAAATATTACTGTCATAAACACATATTTTCACATGTGTCTGGAAACCAGGCAACCGCTTTCATTTACGGCCTAGAGAGAAACCAACAGATGTCCTAATTAAAGGTTGGTTTATCTCACATTTATTCAAGTTTTTTATCTGATGAGAAGCTGTTCAAATAGAAAGACTAGTTAGAGGAAATGTTTTAAACCTAAATTTAAGATTTCTCCCAAAAGTCTTTGATATATGCTTCATTCTCAAGTTAACTCATACTGATGTGGTTTTGTGTGACGGGGACAGTACAGCAGCTTGTGATGTAAACATGAAACAGTCCATTTTTGCTTCTGTAATGTGATGTTTTCCTGTGTGAAACCGGACATTCAGTGACATATGAGGGTAGAACATGATTTATCCATCAGAAATGGATTGGATGGTAATGTTGGCATGTCAGATCAGAATGGACTCAGATTTGAATGTGAGTTTCAGTGGACTGAAACACTGAGGACTGGCATGCAGTTTTGAGAGGCTTTTTGACCAGGACATGGAGATTGAATGTCAACTTCACCCTCCGGAGCATCATCACGCATCCCAATACTCTTCTTCAGATCTAGGTTGTTTTTTCAACTTTGGGTACTTTTAGCTATGTGAATTTCTGGAACGAAATAGTCTCAATAAAACATTTTTCACACTCTCACTAGTTGATTTAATTAGTCTACTAACAATGTCCATCAGTGTGTGTTGATGCATCACAGGAGATTTATGTCATTCAAGTCATGAAAATTATTTCCTGTTTAATAGAATTCTGTGCTGGAAATGACGCTGATGGAAATGACGCTGATGGACACTTTTCAAATAAAATGACAGACTCCTTTGTCTTGCTAAAGCTAATTTCATAGCTAACATTTTATGCATTATAAATACTCAAAATTATATCACATTTTCACACTTTTGTATAATTTGGCAAAATTACAGCTTGATTGGAAATGACGGGCAATAAAAATAAAAAATAAAAATAAAAAAAATATATATATATATATATATATATATATATATATATATATATATATATATATATATATATATATATATATATATATATATATATATATATATATATTTTCTCTTTGTTCAAAGTTTTAAACGTGAAATAATTTTTATTTTTATAATGTATTTTCATAGTTTAAATTTGAAAGGTTAAAACAGTCAAATCTAGTGTGCAAACATTTTTTGCGGGGCCTGCGTAGCTCAGTGGTAAAATACACTGGCTACCACCCCTGGAGTTCGCTAGCTCGCTAGTTCGAATCCCAGGGCGTGCTGAGTGACTCCAGCCAGGTCTCCTAAGCAACCAAATTGGCCCGGTTGCTAGGGAGGGTAGAGTCACATGGGGTAACCTCCTCGTGGTTGCTATAATGTGGTTCGTTCTTGGTGGGACGCGTGGTGAGTTGAGCGTGAATGCTGTGGTGGATGGCCTAAAATCACATTGGGAATTCCAAACTGGGAGAAAAAAAAAAGCTGAAATCTGTTAATTTTAATAAAAATCAACCCCTGGGACATGTATGTATTGTTATTATTTGCTATTATTGCTGTAACCTTTATTCTATTGTTGTTAACCAACATTAATTTAGTGTGTTAACTATTGGCAAGATTTTAGGAAGGCTGCATTAACTACAACAGTACAGTCATTAAATAGTTGTTTAGCTATAGGTGGGTGACGTCAGCTGAAAAGGAAAGTCATTTCAGAGGCAGAGCAAGTTAATAATATATAAATTAATACAGTATAAATATAAAGAATATAAAGACATAGGGGTCTGGGTATCTCAGCGAGTATTGACGCTGACTATCACACCTGGAGTCGTGAGTTTGAATCCAGGGTGTGCTGAGTGACTCCAGCCAGGTCTCCTAAGCAACCAAATTGGCCCGGTTGCTAGGGAGGGTAGAGTCACATGGGGTAACCTCCTCGTGGTCGTGATTAGTGGTTCTCGCTCTCAATGGGTTGTGTGGTAAGTTGTGTGTGGATCGTGGAGAGTAGCATGAGCCTCCACATGCTGTGAGTCTCCGCGGTGTCATGCACAACGAGTCACGTGATAAGATGCGCGGATTGACGGTCTCAGAAGTGGAGGCAACTGAGACTTGTCCTCCGCCACCCGGATTGAGGTGAGTAACCGCGCCACCACGAGGACCTACTAAGTAGTTGGATTTGGGCATTCCAAATTGGGAGAAAAGGGGATAAAAAAATAAATAGAAAAAAAAATAATATAAAGACATTTTTTCTTTTCTTTAGAATAACATACACTGATGAATCATTCACAATTAGACCAGGAACATGCATTAAGAAAGTGAATAGAGTCAATGTTGATTTCATGTTGACATTACATTCTAAAAAATGAACGTCAATCATCATAACAACAGAATCAATGGGAAAAGGCATGTACAATCACACTTCCTGTGACTTTTATTGAGCAAATCTTAAATGTAAAAATCTTTTCTCACTTTGGAAGAAATGGTTTGATGTTAAATCATTTTAGGAGAGAAGTGTGATTTTGTGAATATATCCAGTGATGTTGAATGTGTCCTCACAAATATTTCTGAGTTGCAGTGAAGAACCGAAACATCCATTTCTCTGATTCATGAATTCATACATTCACATGGAACAAGGGATCACCAATTAACAAGGAAGACCATGAGAACATTGAGGAATGGTTGCTGATCCAGTACAGGTAAAAACCATAATCTGAAGGACAATGTGACACTTCTGCCATCTGTCTGTCTGCTCAGAGAGATCGCTGACGCTGACTGTCGCTTTCTCAGTCTGTCTGTGGTGTGAGACAGACAGCAGGGTGACAGGACTCTTTAATTACTGACACCTCAGTGCTGAGGAAACTCCTGCACAGAAACACTCGTCTCTCTCTCTGTCTGTCAAGGATTCAGTCACACAGTTTTGAGGAGTAACTCACTAAAGGAGCGCCACTACTGACTTAAAGAATAGTTCACCCAAAAATGAAAGTTCTGTCATCATTTATTCACCCTTATGTTGTTCCATACCTGTGTGACTTTCTTTCTTCTGCGAACACAAAACGAGATGAAATGAATGGGGAAAATACTTCCGGAACCCAGATGCTGAATAAGTGGCGGACACTGTTGTGCTCTATTGCATATAATGAAGTAAACAGTGACCAGGGGCTGTTAAGCTCAAAAAGGACCATTTAGGTATCATAAAAGTAGTCCATGTGATTTATGTAGAATAGTTTTACATGCTTTAATGTTCAAAAAACACATAATGTTTCTCATACTGTACATTTCTTTTCCCCTCTCTTCATCCTCTGGCTCAAACGCTCTGATTTACCTCCTGTCTCTTTAAAGCCCCTCTTTCCGAAAAGCCCAGTCTGCTCTGATTGGTCAGCTGGCCTAGTCTGTTGTGATTGGTCAACCGCATAGAGCGTGTGTTGGAAATGTAACGCCCCTTACCATAACTGAGTTTCAGCTCCCGAGTCTTCCTGAGCAGCTGTAAACACTACTGTAACTATGGTAACAGTGACGTCGGTTTTTGGCGTACTAGTTTGAGCCCGAGTCCGATAATGAAAGTTTGGAGGAACAAGCTGATCGACCCGAACCACCTTTGTAAGCACGACTTGAGCAGGACATTTCACAGTGGTAAGTTTGAATTTTGTAGCTTTCTTACAAGTACACTGTTGATTATTGTGAAACTAACAAAGCTTCAAGTAAAAGACACATAGTGCATCTAAGTTAGTCATCTTTTGCTGGAATGGGTGTAGCCGAACTTTTGTCGTCCGAGATATGAACGGAGAACAGAGGCTTACTCCCGGTTGGACATTACCGGC
>NC_059379.1:952500-980000 GCF_019703515.2 Myxocyprinus asiaticus | reverse complement strand
CCAAGATGTTAGCAGCAGATCCTTTAAGTCTTGTAAGTTGTGAGGTGGGGCCTCCATGGATCTGACTTTTTGGTCCAGCACATCCCATAGATGCTCAATTGGATTGAGATCTGGGGAATTTGGAGGCCATGTCAACAACTTGAACTCTTCATCATGTTCCTCAAGTCCTTCCTGAACAATGTGTGCAGTGTGGCAGGACGCATTATCCTGCTGAAAGAGGCCACTGCCATCAGGGAATACCGTTGCCATGAAGGGGTGTACCTGGTCTGCAATGATGTTTAGGTAGGTGGCACGGACTCAGGGTTTCCCAGCAGATCATTGCCCAGAGCATCACAATCCCTCCACTGGCTTGTCGTCTTCCCAGTGTGCATCCTGGTGCCATCACTTCCTCAGATAAATGGCGCACATGTACACGGCCGTCCACATGATGTAAAAGATACGGGACTCATCGGACCAGGCGACCTTCTTCCACTGCTCCAATGTCCAGTTCTGACACTCATGTGCCAATTGTAGGCGCTTTCGATGGTGGACAGGGGTCAGCATGGGCACTCTGAGCGGTCTGCGGCTACTCAGCCCCATTTGCAGCAGGGTGCAATGCACTGTGTGTTGTGACACATTCTTACCATAACCATCATTACAACTTCCTGTGACTTGTGCCACAGTAGACCTTCTGTCGGTTTGGCCAGACAGGATACACCCTGTCACCAGTTTGTGGTCTGTCCCTCCTCAGACCACTGTCGGTATGTACCCACAAGCCTTACCGTTTCAGAGATGCTCTGACCCAGTCGTCTGGCCATAACAATTTGGCCCTTGTCAAAGTCGCTCAGGTCTTTACTCCTGCCCATTTCTCCTGCATTCAACACGCTGACTATGAGAACTGATTGCTCACTTACCATCTAATCTACCCAGACCTTGACATGTGCCCATGTTAGGAGATGACAAATGTTTTTCACTTCACCTGTGGGTGGTCATAATGTTTTGGCTCATCAGTGTGTGTGTGTATATATATATATATATATATATATATATATACATATACAGTTGTGCTCAAAAGTTTGCATACCCTGGCAGAAATTGTGAAATTTTGGCATTGATTTTGAAAATATGACTAATCATGCAAAAAAAAATCTTTTATTTAAGGATAGTGATCATATGAAGCCATTTATCATCACATAGTTGTTTGGCTCCTTTTTAAATCATAATGATAACAGAAATCACCCAAATGGCCCTGATCAAAAGTTTACACACCCTTGAATGTTTGGCCTTGTTACAGACACACAAGGTGACACACACAGGTTTAAATGGCAATTAAAGGTTAATTTCCCACACCTGTGGCTTCTTAAATTGCAATTAGTGTCTGTGTATAAATAGTCAATGAGTTTGTTAGCTCTCACGTGGATGCACTGAGCAGGCTAGATACTGAGCCATGGGGAGCAGAAAAGAACTGTCAAAAGACCTGCGTAACAAGGTAATGGAACTTTATAAAGATGGAAAAGGATATAAAAACATATCCAAAGCCTTGAAAATGCCAGTCAGTACTGTTCAACCACTTATTAAGAAGTGGAAAATTCAGGGATCTCTTGATACCAAGCCAAGGTCAGGTAGACCAAGAAAGATTTCAGCCACAACTGCCAGAAGAATTGTTCAGGATACAAAGAAAAACCCACAGGTAACCTCAGGAGAAATACAGGCTGCTCTGGAAAAAGACGGTGTGGTTGTTTCAAGGAGCACAATACTTGTTGACCCCTCTCCAAATATAGCACTTACCATTGTGACCATAAAGCTCTATTTTGGTCTCGTCACTCCAAATTACAGTGTGCCAGAAGCTGTGAGGTGTGTCAAGGTGTTGTCGGGCATATTGTAACCAGGCTTTTTTGTGGCATTGGCGCAGTAAAGGATTCTTTCTGGCAACTCGACCATGCAGCTCATTTTTGTTCAAGTATCGTCGTATTGTGCTCCTTGAAACAACCACACCGTCTTTTTCCAGAGCAGCCTGTATTTCTATATAATACAAGGTATTCACCCTGTAGGCCATAATGTGAGAAATTTAGCATGAAAACAGACATGCATTGGGCCATTGGAAGCATTTTGCAGAATAATAAATGTGGGTAATTAATGAAGACAGTTATGATGTGTAGTGGTTTTCATAGCTTGGCATTCTGTTGGATGCTTTAGGATTGAGGATCTCATAAATGAGTCTGAACTCTGAGAAGAGTCGTTTCACTCGCGGCTCGTTTGATGATCTGATGTGATTCTGCCGATTAGACTAATCATGAATATTATTCTGTGTGTGTATATCTGATGCCTCAGAGTCACTGCGAATATGAATACTAATGAGCTCGTTTAGCAATCAGCCGAGCAATCAAACGTCTGTCACTCTGCTGCTTATTGTGGAATAAAGACCATGAAGATCATATTAAACCGATTTAATCTGTGAAGGCGAATCAGAGGCTGCATCTGAAATGCGTTCGAGAGACACATGGGGAAGATATCACAAGTAGCTATGAGGTTTTCAGACAAAAATGCTCGTTTTCTGTTTGTTGGTCCCACACACAGCATTTGTGTGAATTCAGCACTTCAAACTAAAATTCCTATTTCTTCATATTTTTGTAATAGCTCTTGGTAAGCTAAAGAACACTATAACTTGTTATAATGATGTTTTATGTCTTTAATATGTTGTACTTTCAGAGTTATATCTTCTGTTTATATTTTTGTATGAACTGTTTTGTTGTTCATAATTGATTTACTTTAGCAATTTGGCTGAAAAACCTCTAATTCGCTCTTTTAATGTCAGGCTCCCATTGTGACAACTTACCCCATATTCCGTGATAGCATTCCATTGTGACAACATGCCCCACTGTAGTGGTCAATATGTGATTGTTAAGGACAGGCACACATTTTTGAGGAGGCTTTTTTACTGGGACATGGAAGGTCAAGTTTGCCCTCCAGAGCATCAACATGGATTCCGAAGGTAACGCTTCTTTATCAAATCTATCATTATTTGCTCTTTATTTACAACAGTAACCTAAAAAAACAATGTCAAATAGCTATTTTGCCATCGGTTAGCACTGAGCAATAGCCTGTGTGACCTTGATGATGTCAGCCAAAATGGTAAGTTGTTTCAGAGGTGGAGCAAATTATGACATTTTGATGAAAGATTGCGAAGACAAACATGATTTTTTTTTTTTTTTTTTTTTTTTTTTTTTTGAATAGCACTGATTAATTATTTGCAAAAAGACCTGGAATGTATATAAAGAAAGTAAATGTGATGCACTCCATCAAAATGAGTCGTAAGTCAAAGGGCCGCTTTTGGAAAAACATGAACTTGGTTTAAAAACCGTTTGGGGTTTTGTGTTGTATTTCATAAAACAAAGTCACAGCTTTCAGTAGATAAAATGATTATTTTTGATATTAGTATATGAACTAGTGGGGAAAAAAATATTTTTTTCACAATGATCTGTCAATTAATTTCTTACAAGTTAAAATTCCAAATACACATATCAGCTTTGATATCAATAATTATATAGTTACTTGTACAAATACATATTCCTGATTTAACAATTTAATTACAACTAGTAAAATTGCTCGTTTTTGATGTCAGTAAATGTGTTTCAACATGTTAAATTTGGTATTGTATTTCAATGTATTTCAGATATCAAAACATTGGAGAGTAGGGGCCTGGGTATCTCAGCGAGTATTGACCCTGACTACCACACCTGGAGTCGTGAGTTTGAATCCAGGGTGTGCTGAGTGACTCCAGCCAGGTCTCCTAAGCAACCAAATTGGCCCGGTTGCTAGGGAGGGTAGAGTCACATGGGGTAACCTCCTCGTGGTCGCTATAATGTGGTTCTCGCTCTCGGTGGAGCGCGTGGTGAGTTGCGGAGAATAGCGTGAAACCTCCAGACACGCTAGGTCTCCGTGGTAACGCGCTCAACAAGCCACGTAATAAGATGCATGGATTGACGGTCTCAGATGCGGAGGCAACTGAGATTCATCCTCCGCCACCCGGATTGAGTCACTACGGCACCACGAGGACTTAAGAGCGCATTGGGAATTCGGCATTCCAAATTGGGGAGAAAAAACAAAACATTGGAGAGTAAAGAGATCTTAAAAGACTTACTAGTTACAATCACATAAAATATATCTGAAATTAACATTGCCAATTGTGAGAATCAAATTACAGATTAAAAAATTTGCATTTTCATTAGTTGTAACTCAATTGTTGATATCAGTAATGGACATTTGCACGAGTAACATTGTAATTGCTGGTATCAAAATTGTCACTTTTTACAAGTAAGAAGTACATTGCTGAAATGTGTATTTGTAATTTTAATTTGTATGAAATTAAATGAACCCCAACCCTAATTTTAGATATCTGTAATTGCGTTTTAAACAGAAGTGAATGTCAGATAATTGTGAAATTCTACTAGTGAAAATGCAGTTTGAGGTATCAGTGATTGTATTTTACTAGTTGAAATTCGATTTTTTCATATCAGGAATGTCTGTATTAAGTAATAATGCCGTTTTTATATCAAGAATTAACATTTTTACTTGGGCAAACCTAATCGGAAACTGTTTTCACCAGTAGTAATTCCATTGCTGATATCAAGAATTAACATTTTAACTACTGAATATTGAATTATAGATGTCTATATTTTATATCTTGCACATGATTAAAAGTCAGTTCGTCTTGCCATATTTTCCCATCAAACACATATGAACTTTTCAGCTCGTATTTCAAAGTTCTGTGTAGTAAACAGATTTCAAGGTTTGTCGTGAACCGTATCACAAGTCATGGAGACTTTAAAATGAGCACAGTCCCAGCAAATCCAGAAATGTGTGTGTCCATATTTGGCCATTTTCCCATTGTTGGCCGCTCTTCTGGAGTTTCACAGATTAGACAGCGATTTTATTCTTGATGAGACTAAATAAGGGTCGAGTGAAATGCCATGAAGGACAGAGACAATAGCTGATGTGGCATCCCTGTCAGATTACACACTCCACAGCAGACAGAAGCAGTTGATCATGAGAAACATGTGAAACCTGCTGAAGCTCCATCAGATGCTGTTTTAGAGGGACCTCTAGAAACACTCTGGAGAGAATGTGATATCTAATGATATTTGAAATGATGACCAGCATACATACTGTATATCACAGCTCATTCTGCATATGAGAAATGAACTGAGGTTACTCTTATTTAAATAGAGCATTGCCTCCAGCAAAACACCAGGCTGAGAACCCATTTTAGATTGCAAACCATGTTTTCTGTACGTTCCGCATAAGAAAATGATTGATGATGGATGTGTTTTTGAATACCTTCCCACTACAGATGGATTTGAGAAAACACAACATGAGATCTTGATCAATGTGCGATGTGCCATTTAGAAGCTGGTTTGAATTCATTCTTCACATAATCAGAAACATCTAGAACTCTGACGGCATCTGAGCTCTGATGAATGGCTTTCGTGTCATCGTTTGTTGTTATAGAGAGAATAAATTATGAGCTCTCGTCTCTGTTTAAACAGTAGCCGATCCGCTTCAGCAGGACTTCACTCCAGACCGCAGTTTATTAGCTCAGCTAAGATGCACTAGAGTAATTATGGTGCAAATGGTTTGTGAAAAGTAAAACAGTGTTTGCAGTTTGAGCTTTCCAAGGAATAGAAAACAATCACTTTTTGTGAAGAAAATAGTCAAAAGAGTCCACCCTCAAGTCTCTACAATATTCTGATCTCTAAACCAAATCACTTAAGTGAATCGGTTCTTTTGTTTAGAGTAAACGATTCCCTTATTTATAGAGGCCCTATTATGCTTTTTGGGATTTTACCTTTCCTTTAGTGTGTAAAATAGCTGTATGTGCATGTAAACGGTCTGCATTTACAAAGCACAAAGTCCACGCCAAAGGGAGTTACTCTCTCCCACAGACAACACTGCTCAAGAACTACAAGATACGGGCTGTTTGTAGTCCAGCCATGTCATTCATAAAGGATCTACGTCACTATGTAACACACTGGCATAATGCCTGCCTATGGGTTACTTTGGCCCGCCCTCGGCTAACTTGCTATATAATGTTATTGTTTTGGTAAGGGTTTACTATTCAGCTATGGGCCGCTTTTACCTAAAATTGTGTAACAAAATGGTCGATCTCAAGAGTCTTATATAATTATATAATTGCAAGCTGTAATGTTACGGCCGCTATCCACGGTGGTCCCCGGCTAACTTGCTCACTAACTCTCTAATACCGCCGGTAATGTCCAACCGGGAGTAAGCCTCTGTTCTCCGTTCATATCTCGGACGACAAAAGTTCGGCTACACCCATTCCAGCAAAAGATGACTAACTTAGATGCACTACGTGTCTTTTACTTGAAGCTTTGTTAGTTTCACAATAATCAACAGTGTACTTGTACGAAAGCTACAAAATTCAAACTTACCACTATGAAACGTCCTGCTCAAGTCGTGCTTGCAAAGGCGGTTCGGGTCGATCAGCTTGTTCCTCCAAACTTTCATTATCGGACTCGGGCTCGAACTGGTACGGCAAAAACCGACGGCACTGTTACCATAGTTACAGTAGTGTTTACAGCTGCTCAGGAACACACTAGTGATGGGTCGTTCATGAACGATTCGTTCATTTTGAACGAATCTTTTATGTGACTCAGAAGAACGAGTAGTCTCAGAGAGTGATTCGTTCATTTTATGCTGGCCGCATGCGCATTGCGCAACCTCCGTTCATTTGTTACGTGAAAACCGCATAGGCACTGTACAGGAAACAGAAATTAGTAGTTCACCTTTCAACTCTTTTGGTCCGAGTCGTTCGTTCTTATGTCACATGACAGCCGTATACACTATGACAAAAGAACGAATGACTCGGACAAGAAGATTCCAGAGGTGAACTAATCATTCAGTTTCTCATAATTTGTCCTTGGCTGCATTATAATTTTTTCCTTATTGGGACTATAATCAAAGTTTGCGTAAGTAGGCATGTTGGAGGGTATTTGGCTATTGAAAATTTGACATTCAATATTCAAATAAACTAAATTACTTGAATAAAGATTTGTTCATTTTGCTGAACGAGACTTAAAGATCCAAGTCAGTAAAATGATTCAATCATCCCATCACTAGAAGAATGGGAGCTGAAACTCGGTTACGGTAAGGGGCGTTACATTTCCGACACACGCTCTATGCGGTTGACCAATCACAACAGACTAGGCCAGCTGACCAATCAGAGCAGACTGGGCTTTTCAGAAAGGGGGACTTTAAAGAGACAGGAGGTAAATCAGAGTGTTTGAGCCAGAGGATGAAGAGAGGGGAAAAGAAATGTACAGTATGAGAAAAATAATGTGTTTTTCATTAAAGCATGTAAACCTATTCTAGTAGACCCCCCAAAATAAAATTATGAACCTGTAAATTAGCATTATATGGGCTCTTTAATGTTGGAAACTGCAAATCATTTTAGCGAGTCGGTTCGTTCGAACGATTCATATAAATTAACTAGTTCACGTTTATGTTTCACTTGAGCCCTGTGCAGACTTAAAGGGACTATGTCTTCTTTTTTAGGTGAAATGCTAAGTTAATTTCTGCTGTTTATCACTATATTTTGATGTTTTACTAGTGTATGCTAAGTATAAGTTATGTGCAGTTTAATGTTTGTTTGATCATTACAAAAATGTACCATGTTTTTACTAGTAATTACTGGTAACCAAAATAAAGTCCATGAAGCATTAAATCTCTATGCACTGTTTTGATATATTTCAGATAATTTCTGCATGATTGCATGTGATCCGTTTTGCACATTATTTTATGTTTTGTTTGCACAGTAAATCTCTGCTGTAATGCAGTTGGAGGGAGACCTTCTGCAAACTTCACTGATGGCATACAGTGGCAGATTCAGTTGTTATGAAGCTCAAAAATACAAATGTTGAATCCCATCTTGCTCTGCAAGTGCTTTAAAATGCTTTTTGGTGCATAAAAGCTCTTAGACAGGAATTCTGCGATAAATCTGATCATTGCACGTATTAAAAACACAAAATAACAATGCATAATTCTACAAGCATTTTTTTACTTCTGGATTAGTGAAATTAGCACAGGCTGTTATATGGTTGTGTACACATTTGGTTCCCATTGATTAAAGGCACACAATAATGCTAATTTGATGTCTGTAGTTAAATTACAACAACTAAAGGTGTGGTGATTGATTGTGTGGAAATAACCCTAAAGAGACCCGTGCCATGATTTTAGGCCAAACTGTTCAGAAGTTACAGGCAAAAATAGCATTTTTCTATTTTTCAATTTTCCTATATTTTTTACCAATAGGTGGCACTATATCTAAACTGCTCAGGTACCCTCAGGTCATGGTGGTAGTGACATATACCAAGTTTAATTTCAATATGCCAAAGTTGTGAAGATACAGCCTCACTTCCAGGATGGTGTCCTTGTGGTCGTCTTCACAAGGCTGTTTCTCAGGAAAGAATAGAAAACAAAACAAAACAACATCTTAGTAAAATGTTACAATTTTATAGGACAAAATTGTAGGAGAAGTAGCAAAACAAAACAAACAAAAAAACACACAAAGAAAACCTTTTAAGCAGAAATGCAAGTATGGTTTGAGAAAAAGACCCCAAATTTGCTACCTTGAATGTTCAGACTCTCCCTTATCAGCGTGCCAAATTTCTCAACTTTTTACCAAATGGGTCTATGGGCTGCCATAGATTTCAATAGCAGAAGAATGATAATATTAAGCAAAAAGCTGCGTTGACAATAGGGGCTTGACCATTAATAAGTAGAAATATATGTAGAAATGTAATACAGGAGTTATGAGTGCAATCTTGTCTCTTATACTATGATCAGTCCTGTGACAAATGAATCTCTCAACTCAGAGATTCAGAGAAAATAGAGAAAAACGTTTTTTATAATCCACATTTGGCTGGACAATCGACACAAACAGAAGCCATTTTTCTCAGTTTCTGTGTTGTTGTAGTTACTGTGTTTTGGCTCTGTAGGGCAGTATAGGATGAGTTAATTTACATTTGTGAGCAGTTCTGTGCTGCAGTAAAACACAGTGTGTGTGTGTGTGTGTGTGTGTGTGTGTGTGTGTGTGTTTGGATCCAGCTTCTAGTCACAGACCTGTCTCTATGACAACCATGAGGAGGATAACTGCAGCCGCTCATATGGAGGAAAACACACACACACTTGTGGAAGTTGATCTTGATGGAATCTGAGCACTACTGGACAAGATTATTGAGAAGTTTCACACATAACATGGTTTGTGTGTCATGGATCGCTATTACTGCCATACAAATCTGGCTGAATCTGTTAATAGTGTGGAATCCTGTTACAGTTAAACTCCAGTTCAGATAGTTACTGTAGATTTCATCTGCAGTGGCTAAAACTCTTTAACAAATAACTGATTAGTAATTTGGAAGACACTTTATGGGTTCAGTTCTCCTGGAGAAACATGAAGTTCATGAAGACACAATGATGTGAAAGTTCATAAATGAGCACATGTGGGGTTTGAACCTACAACCTGTCAGTTGCAAGCTCAAATTTGTATCCACTAGACCAAACCAGCCTTAAAATCAAGAGACTAGAAACGGTTCAAGGAACAAAAACGGAAACCGAAAACGAACATATTTTTTTATTTATTTTTTTTGCAGAAAAAAAGACCAAAGACCAAATAGTTTATCACAGTACATTTTTGGAATTTCAACACTTCCTGTTCCGCCCAAAAATGAGTAATTTCTGTTTTTAGGAGAACATGATAAGCATGTACTTTGACCCTGAAGGAAACGCTGCATCACACATTTCATTCCCTAATTGCACACTGTGGATGTAGACTTTCGTGACATGCTGAAGACCTTTCTGACACCTTTTAGACAACTATCAAGGGCCAGAGACAGGGTGGAAAATGATCATATATTATTAAATTACGACTGTTTTGGTGAAAAAAAAAAAAAACATTACTAAGATTATAAGTGGACCTCAAAAAAAAAAAAAACAAAAACAAAAAAAAAAATAGAGTATGTCATGACCCCTTCAATAAAACAAATCACATATTCTGGGCTTGATTTTTCCAGACCAGGTTGCTTGTTTCACCTGCAAAATCTTGCAACAGTGCAGTTGGAGTATCACCCACCTTAAGGTATTGAACATTTATTTTTTTCATTCTTAGCAGTTAACGTTTGGAAAGGAGTCCATGGAATGCCACAGCCTCAAAAAAAACAACAACAACAAAAAAAAAACTGTTTCTGCTAGTTTAATTTAGTTTTTAATTCTTGTTCAAATCAACAAATTGAAATCAAAATAAAAGCATAAATGTAATCCATAAGACTCCAGTGGTTTAATCCATGTCTTCAGAAGTCATATGATAGGTGTGGGTGAGAAACAGAACAATTTTAAGTCCTTTTTTTGTCCCCTATTTCTCCCCAGTTTGGAATGCCCAATTCCCAGTGCGCTCTAAGTCCTCATGGTGGCGTAGTGACTTGCCTCAATCCAGGTGGTGGAGGATGAATCCCAGTTGCCTCCGCGTCTGAGACCGTCAATCCGCGCATTTTATCACGTGGCTTGTTGAGCGCATAAAACGGAGACATAGCACGTGGGGAGGCTTCACGCCATCCACCGCGGCATCCACGCACAACACACCACGCGCCCCACCGAGAGCGAGAACCACATTATAGCGACCACGAGGAAGTTACCCCATGTGACTCTACCCTCCCTAGCAACCAGGTCAATTTGGTTGCTTAGGAGACCTGGCTGGAGTCACTCAGCACGACCCTGGATTCGAACTTGCGAACTCCAGGGATGATAGTCAGCATCAATACTCGCTGAGCTACCCAGACCCCCAGTCCTTTTTTACTATTAATCTCTACTCTCACTTTCACTTCCATATTCTCTTTCATTTGCCTACTGTCAATTTGCATTCTTTGTGCATATGGCAACCTACTGGTCGGGCAGGTCAAAGGTGGAGATTTATAATAAAAAAAGGACTTAAATATTGTTCTTTTTCTCACCCACACCTATCAAATCACTTCTCAAGACTTGGATTAAACCACTGGAGTATTAAGGATTACTTTTATGCTGCCTTTATGTGCTTTTTGGAGCTTCAAAGTTCTGGTCAACATTCACTTGCATTGTATGGACCTACAGAGCTGAAATATTCTTCTAAAAATCTTCATTTGTGTTCTGCAGAAGAAAGAAAGTCAAACACATCTGGGATGACATGAGGGTGAGTAAATCATGAGAGCATTTTCATTTTTGGGTGAACGATCCCTTTAATTTTCATTAGAATGTAATATTTTGCTCTGCCTCTGATACGACTTTCCTTTTTTGCTGACGTCACTTATCCTTGTTTTTCAACCCCTCCCCTGTCATGTATATATACTATGTTACACCATCCAATTAGTGAAAATCAAGTCCACTATTATCTTACTGAATACCCTGTTTCACTTGATAATTAAATTGTTCAACACTTATGTTTTTATGGAATATTTCATTGTTTGCTGGAATGTTGTAATCTCCTGTAGGGGGCAGTATGATGTTTCTGTAGATGTGATCATTTGGAAGTTTCTCAGGACTGTTGTTGTTTGTTGAATGTTATTTACTCCTTCTAAACCAGTTTACGTTCATTTCAGTTCACACAAGGGCTAAGTGATAAAATCCAGTGAGCTGCCTACATCGGCTGCATGATGCACAAAAATGTTGTCTTGGTAGGGAGCTTGCTAGATTTTGAAGACACAGGGGTCAAAGGTTCAAATGCCTAGTCAGAAATGCAAGAAATATATCTGATGAGCGAAAGTATTCTTGTCAGTTTAACAGGTCAGTTTAGATCATTGCACTTTCATCTGGTGAAGAGAATGCTCATGTAGTGCACCACATCACACCGAAAGCGTCCATGCGCTCAACGCAGAGCTATGCGTCCAAGCGCACACGTGCATTCTGCTACTAGAGCAGAATGCACGTGTCTCGAGGACTGTTTTTAAAGCAGAAGTTCTATTTAACCCTTAAACGCACACCTCGGGTCTTTAGTGACCCAGTATCTAATTTCACCCCCTGTATCACATCCATTTTTTGGAGTTGTGCCCAATAAAAATAAATAAATATAAATTTAATGGCTTAAGTATCAAACGTGTATAGTGTCATTAGAGACACCAGGTAGGTGTCTTTTTTTTTCTTTTCTTTTTTTTTTTTGCACTTCCTTAATATTTTTATGATAAAAAAATATATAATATATGGAAGTGCAAAACTATATTCATAAAATTGTATGATAATTCATTTAGCATTGATTATTTATCATTTTTTATTATTTATCATTTTAGCAATGAATTATCAACAATGGTGAATTATCAGTCTCCCATATGCGTGTACACATGCTATTTCTTACTCAGTGTGGCGCTGATGTTTCAGTGTTTGATTTACATTTGACATTGTTATTTGATGAAGCAGCAACATGGAAGTAAACTATAGCAAGTTTAACATATGAACACTGCATGATAAGACAATTGACATTTGTGTGACTACTGTAATTATGTAAGTTGTGCATCTATTTACACTCAGTAAACGCCTGTGAAAATACATATGTGTATCTAATGTGTATCTTATGTGTAGCTCAAGATGTGTTTTAAAGCCAGTTGCATCTCATGGAATGTCAGTGTGGAAGTAATGAATCCTGTTCTAGATTTGTCCTGATTTGTTGCATTATCTCTTTATATGAAAAATAAAACATCAAAATATATCTGGGCATTTAATAAATCCATTTGTGATAGATCTGAGTGCAGGGTATCTAAAGACCAGAAAACATAAGAGTGTTAACTTGACACTGTCTAAAAAACGCATACACCTGCGCGAGACGCGCAAGATCAAAGACGAGCCTCTTGCGCATGGGAAAATAATTGTAAAGCAGCGAGCAAAACACGTTCGGTGTGAACGTTTTTAGGACCTGTTTCAGGTAAAAACGTAGTTCAGTTTTTTTTAAGTGTTTTGAGACGCGATCTGTTCCATTCTGTTGCGCTTCGTGAACGCGTCCTGTGTCTTCTCGCGGGTCTGTTGCCGAGCGCGCACACATTCACATTCACATTCACACAGTGATTTCAGAGGGACGACACCTGATCACGTCACCGAATCCAGAATCTCCGAAGCGCGCGTCCCTCCACAGCTCAGTCGCAGCCGGAACGCGGACGGTGCAGGAGTCATTAGAGGACCTTTCACTGGACCTAAATGACACCAGACTCCAGTTTGATTGATATTCTGTTGTCACAAGTTCCATATCCCGTTTGGACTCAGCAGAGGTACGTGATTCTGATCATTAAAACAGGCGTTTTTCTTTTCTTTTTTTTTTTTTTTGTCCACATTGTAACTGAACTAATGTGAACAAATGTGAAGTTCAGAGCTGTAATTCACTAAACCATTATTTAAATGTTTGTTTGTGCATATGTGAGTTTTGTTCTGTGAGATGTGAATTTATTCAGTGATTAGATGAGAATCTCTAATCCGGGGACAAACGCGTTCAGTGGTGGATGGAATAACGCTAAAACATTGACTGTATTTATTACTGTATAATAACTGTGTTATTACCGCATAATAACTATAGAGCTTTAAAGGAATATTCCTGGTTTCAAACTCAATCGACAGCGTTTTTGACCAAACATATAAAGTATGATTACCATCAAAATTAATTTTGACTCGTCCCTCCTTTTCTTTAAAAAAGCAAAAATCTGTGTTCCAGTGAGACACTTACTATGGAAGTCAATGTAAAGGAGCAGGGTACGAGTCCTGGGGCCGGTTGCACCAGCTATATGTATGTTACAACTTAGCCTAATTGTGGCATAAATGGGCACTAAGTCACAATTTACACACTACTAAATATTTGAGTGTTGCACCATTAAACTTAGGTAGAACATAACCCTATGTGTAAAACTAAATATTTACGGCAGCCTCCAACCAGAAGTAATGGATGGAATAAAAAATCAGACTGATATGTTATGACATCAATGAGCTCATGTTTTGCGTGACAGGCTTCAATCCTTATGACATACAGTATGATGTTAACATTTACACTCGTTTACATTTAGAAAGAAAAAAAATGTACTTTTAAGTGTCTCTTCAGCATGAAACCGTTCTAACGGTGCAGTTTTCAGTTTCAGCACATTAAAAATATATATAGGATATTAAAATAAATATATGTCTATTTTTCCAGCCTGTTGTATTAGTATTTATTTATCACCCCTTATTTATTTTAGATAACAGTTCCTATATTCTGTGTCAAATTTAAAGGCTGTTTATTGGATCAGTACAGGTAAACGTCATATTATGCGACTATGCATTACTTTACGGTGAGCTTATGACCTACTAGTTAAGTCTTGCCTTAAGAACAGGTGGTGCAACCAAATTAAACACTGACTTAGTTACAAACTAATTAGTAGTTACTAAGCCCTTAGTGTGAACTTTACGTCCTAACTTACATGAGAACTTACACACAGCTGGTGCAACCCTACCCTGAAGAGCACACGAGTCCATGCATGACCCCAAAGTGAATGCACCACCAAATGATGCTATTCTGACACTATCAGTTAGGTTTAGGTTTAAGGTTTAGGGTCCGGAGGTCACTTCTGTTGATTTAAAACTCTGTAGAGCATTAACTTTAAAAACCTCTCTTTAAAAACTGTTTGGGAGGACTTTTAACTCACTAGCGCCACACAGTGGACCATTTTACTTCAGAACTGCCGCGATATGTGTAATGAACTACATAATATTGTTTTGCAAAAATAAATGTGGCCACAGTCGTGTAATTTTCATGAGATGGACAGGGCGGGAATTTGTTTTCTGCATGCCCTCGCTATAAATTTACCATTTAGTTTTTTAGTTTTTTACTACAGTAACCATATTTTAATCATGATACTTTAGTGAAAAGATAGTAATAATACAGGAAAACTAAAGCAATGGTAATAAAAATCATAATTTTGTGGTTGCTATGGTTTTACTACAAATACCATAGTTTAATTATGGTATTTGGATAAAAACATAGTAACCACAAGATTAATTATTTAATGTTAATCTATAGTTAATCTATAATCAAACCATGGTTACTTTTCATAGTTACTACAATATTACTATAGTAAAACCATGCTACAGTATAGTAAAAATGTGGTTGCTACAATAACGTTTACTACAGTATTACTACTGTAAAACCATTTGTTCAGCCAAAAACATGGTTAATACAATATTACTCTAGTAAAAATGAGATTTCCGCCAAAAACTCTGGTCGATACAGTATGCAATATTACTACAAAAACATGGTTACTGCACAATTACTTGTTTATAGTTTTGCGTTCCCTCTGAATAAATTTACCATGTTTTTACTATAGTAATACTGCACTTGTAGACTGTAGTAACCATAGTTTCTAGTGGAAACTTTACGGTAAAGTAACCATTGTTTTATTTTAGATTAACCATGGTTAATTTTGTGGTTACTATATTTTTATTCAAAATACCATGATTAAACTATGGTATTTGTAGTAAAACCATAATAACTGCAAAATTGTTATTTTTATTACCATTGTTTTCATTTTCATGTATTATTACTATCTTTTCACTACGAGTTTCATGATTAAAATATGGTACATTTATTGCAAGGGCACGCAAAACTGTTTCAGATAAAAATCCTGTCCTGTCCTCTAAGGGGCTCCGTAGACACACACACATACACAGATGGATAAAGTGAATTGATGCATGAATTTTATTGCTGCTATATTACCAGGGTTCCTTCAACATCACACTTCTATAATTTGATTCCTGAGGTGTGTGTGTAACAGATAAAATGACCATAATTTTACTTTACTCTCACATGAACATACACACCATAAATCATATAGGAATATTAATGTGGTATTTCATCAACGGTCCATCACTTATACTCTGAGTCATTAGGCTTGACTGCCATTGATACAGATCCAGGGCCGCCGCTGGCCAAACTGACTAAAATAAGACTAAAATAAATGTATTTGAACGATGCCGGAAGTGCACAGCAACGTTCAACGGATCTATCAGACTCAGACTTTAAGAAACTTTTAGAAGATAAACAGGATCCTGCAGGTGGAGAGAATTATACTGCAATTATTCCCCTTCATTTCATCTCTGAACAGGAAGAGAGTTTGTGTCTTGTACTGTAATCACTGTCAGACGCCCGACCGTCTCTCTCTCTCTCTCATAAACTGAGAAAATCAGGCTCTGAGTGAATCTCATTTAGAACATGTTTGGGTCATATTTCACCTCAAAATATTTTGCATTAAGAAAATGAAGCGTATTTTAGCACAGGAATATTCCGGGTTCAGTACAAGTTAATCTCAATCAGCAGCATTTGTGGCATAATGTTGATTACCACAAAAATTAATTTCGACTCATCCCCCTTTTCTTTAAATGTGTGTTCCAGTGAGACACTTACAATGGAAGTCAATGGGGTCAATCTGTAAACATTAAAATACTCACTGTTTCAAAAGTATAGACACAAGACATAAACAATATGTGTGTTAGCATGATTTTACTGTGATAAAATCCAGGGGTGGGATTATGATTTATGAGGCCTCAAGCAAACGTCAAACTGGGGGCTCCTTTCACTGCAGTGACATCTCTCCAAAAATTGTGTATATATATATATATATTTAAGATTACTGTGTGTATGCATATATATGTATTTTGATTAGTAAAGAGATTACTTTGCATTTTATTGTCATTTGTTTCATTTAATATTTAGTCCTTTCAGATGGAAAACATTTATACATATAAATGATGTGATCCAAAGTGCATTTGAACAGCGGTGAAACACTTTCTTATGATGTGTTACATTCATACGAGCAGACAGAGAAGTACGTTTGAAGTAAATTTGGAGCAGAAGAAATAGAAATAAACCTTGTGTAAATTGTCAGCTTTACGCTAAGATAAAATGCTATTTCTAGCCATTTTACATGCACATGTTTACCAGACACGATCATATTTATTTATCAAGAAAATTCACGTTGGATCATAATTTCTTTTTTTCTAGTAAGATCTTTGATATTAGGGCAAAAATCGTATTCTTAATAATAATGTTTGTATTGTTTTCCTGTAAAAATATCTAAAAATCCTTAAAACAAGATCAATTACATGTATCTTGTTTTAGAAACAACACTGCAGAAGATATTTCGGTTTTTCAGAGGATGTATTTTTAACGTGTATTTTGTCTTACTGTACTGGCAGAGTTTTTATAGTCAAAACAAGTGAAAAAATCTACCAGTGCTGAAGAAGTAATCCAAAGTATTTAGATTACATTACTGACCTTGAGTAATCTAACAGAATACATTACAAATTACATTTTACATCATGTAATCTGTAATCTGTAGTGGAATACATTTCAAAAGTAACCCTCACAACACTGACATATGTTGATAATTGTTTGTGCAATTTTCTCAGAAATTACATAGAAGTTATTTCAAATTATAAATTCATTCTTACAGCCATTGTAGCCGAGTACATTGATTTGTTTATTTTTTATTTATACTATAATAAATATGATTTATATGTACCAATACAGCAATAAAAAGCAATATTGACCTACATATATTTATTTGTATTTATTATTGTAAATGAATAGGGTGTGCAAAAACTACAGTTAAACAGTTTTTATAAACCAACAAATATTTATTGTTGTTCAGATTATTATTCTAATATGAGTCATGTTTTTAGATTTGTATAATAACTTCAAGCAGCTTCAGATGTTTGGAATTGCGTGAATGGGTGCACGTGCAGCACTTTGCCCGTCACCCCTTGAGCATTTTGCGCTGCTTTCCGACCGGGACCCCAACCCCAATCTATTTAATTTTTTCGCATTAAGGTTATGACATTTTGTTAGAGGTGCACAGATACCAATTTTTTAAGACAGATACTGTTAGGCCTAGTTTAAGAGTATCGGTCGATACTGAGTAGGAGTAGTTTTGTGTGCACGCGGACACAATCCCTTTGTGTTTGTACATTTATAGCCTTTATTAGCATTTTACGAGGTTAAAGCTTACCTTTAAAAGTACCCCAGCTAACACATAATATACATTATTCATGCTAGACTAAAACCCGAGCAAAAGAGCAGCATTGTTTGTTCCTGTGGCTGTTAAATTCAACAGTGGCACAATATCCCCTTAACTGACAAACATTATGAATCAAAGCCTCAACAATCCACTTCAAATGAGAACGAGCAAAATGATTGACAGGTGAAAAGCGGTCTGCGGACACATTTTAGTTTGCTGTTTACAAAGTCTACAGCTGTCACAGAGACCGGTGAGATATCTCAGGACACTTATTTCATTAATATCTTTAAAGGAGTAGGAACATTTTTTGCATACTTTTCCATGAAACAAATCGCTTTAACATCATTACTTTATGTCCTATAATGTTGTATCCATTCACAGGCAATGGAGCATTTGTGTTGATTGATTGTTCTGGGTTTGTTGTGTTGTCTGACAGTGTTGCTTTGTCCTGTTGTTTTTTTGTTTGTTTTGTTGCTACTGTAAGTAAAAGTGACAATAACTGCTGTCCCTTTGCCCAGCGGCTTTATACATAACACACATGCGGTATATTATTTTTGTCTCAAGTTTATTGAAAGCACTCTCTGTCAAATACAAGCCTTTGTGGAGAAGGAAAAAGCATACAGTATGTCGCACATGAAGACACACTCACACTCGTAAACATGAAATTATGATACCGATGCTAAGTACAAGTGTTTACCCCACAGTATAGTACTTCTGCAACACTAGATTTCATCATATAACCTCAATGCATATCATCGAAAATGTGGGAAAAAATGTGTTCCTTTTTTTTCTTTCTTATGATTTGGGTGGAATATGACCCAGGCAAGTTCTTGACAGTTTTCATGAGATTCATCCTTCCAGAGCTACAAGCTGCAGCTCAGAATACTTCAGTGGTAGAAACATTCTGTTCATGGCGTTCAACGCTGCGGCGGGATTCTTGGCATTGATCTGATGGCGTGTTTTGTGGCCTGTGTTGTTAGCATATGCATAAATTAGCATGAGCAGAACTCAGGTTCGGTGAGTGGGTCTGGATCTGATTATCTGCGTTACAGGATGGTTTGTCTTTGTGCCTGAACTGGAAATGTTTAGAAGGATGCCTGAGAACTGTTAAGACACCACTTAAATATTAAACGCATTTTTTTTTTTCAATGTTCCAGACAGTGTTATTATCATTAACGAATACTAATACAAAAACTAAACAAAAACATTTTCGTTAACTGAAAGAAATATAGAAACTGAAATGATTGGGGGGAAAAAACTGAAACTGGAGTGTTTTAATTATGATTGAAATGCCACATAACCTGACATCGTTCCTTAATAGAAAGCTTAGCATGTCACCTACCTTAGTCAAAAGCAAAAATTAAAAAATAATCAATACTGGGAAGAAGTGGTGGCCTGGGTAGCTCAGCAAGTATTGACGCTGACTACCACACCTGGAGTCGCGAGTTCGAATCCAGGGCGTGCTGAGTGACTCCAGTCAGGTCTCCTAAGCAACCAAATTGGCCCGGTTGCTAGGGTGGGTAGAGTCACATGGGGTAACCTCCTCGTGGTCGTGATTAGTGGTTCTCGCTCTCAGTGGGGCGCGTGGTAAGTTGTGTGTGGATGCCACAGAGAATATCGTGAAGCCTCCACACGTGCTACATCCGTGGTAACGCGCTCAACAAGCCACGTGATGAATGCGCGGATTGACGGTCTCAGACGCGGTGGCAACTGAGATTCATCCTCTGCCACCCGGATTGAGGTGAGTCACTACGCCACCAGGAGGACTTAGAGACCATTGGGAATTGGGCATTCCAAATTGGGAGAAAAGGGGGAGAAAATAAAAAGTACTGGGAAGAAGAACCTTTGGAGACCCTCTTTCGACCAAATCCCAGATTTTATTTCAGGTAGTGTTGGTAAAGTGGTACAGAGGTTCCACAGAAAATATCTAGGAATTATTTTGAATGATTTTTTTTACATTTTCTTATGCACTTTCACATCATAAGTCATCATATGTACTGTAACATTTACAAAAATTAAGTCAACTTTTACTTTTTTTGTAACCTTGAAAAGATTTACCCCAAATTTCTGTCATTTTCTTTATCATTACTTTTCCGGTGGTCATGAAATGAGCTCTGCCACACATCCTGATGTTAAATCCTCAATTTAAAACTTCAATAAGTTGTTTAATTCTCAAATATTAGTTTATTAATTTTTTTTTTAATAATAATTTTCTTTATTTATCACACATATATAGCGAAATTCTTCTTTTTTCACATATCCCAGCTAGGCTGGGGTCAGAGTGCAGGGTCAGCCATGATACAGCACCCCTGGAGCAGATAGGGTCAAGGGCCTTGCTCAAGGGCCCAACAGTGGCATCTTGGCGGTGCTGGGGCTTGAACCCCCGACCTTCTGATCAGTAACCCAGAGCCTTAACCGCTGAGCCACCACTGCCCTGACTGCCCTTGATCCACATTGTATCCATATACATTTCATTCAATTTTTTAACAATTTAATGAAATGTATATGGATACAATGTGGATCAAGCTTTACCCATCTTCACCCATTATACAATCCACCTTAATTAAACAAGAAAATGCCACTAGATAAAGGTAACACAAGACCTACCTAACCCTGAGAACTTTAATGACATGAGATACTTTAAATTCAATCAGTAAATACTTTAGCTTTGGGCAGCCATAAAATACTAAAACTGAAATAAAAACGAATTAAAATCCAAAACTTTAATAACCCTGGTTCCAGATCCAAGCCTACAGTAGTCCACTCTTAATGACTTTCTTTGACCTATATGACTTTATTATTTTCAGTGGAACACAAAAGGAGATGTAAGGTAGAATATCAGTCTGTGGCTATCTAGAATGCATATTTTCCCCATACAATTAGCCTAAAGGGAATGGTGACTGAGGCTAACATTCTGCATAACATCTCCTTTTGTGTCCCACTTAAGAAAGTCATATGGGTGAATAAATGACAACAGAACTATCCCTTTAACAGTCATGTACACACTCCTCAAATAAAGCTTACAGTTATATATTCCACTTCATAATCTTTCATCAACATGCTCCTCCTCTGAAACAACTTTCCTTTTCGGCTGACATCACGAATCCCTCTTAGACCAGCTGCCTCCTTTCTAGTAGAGAACGCCCACTTTTCATGATCCAATCAATTCCTGATTGATAACATCAAGTCCCGCTTTAAAATTTCAGCGATTACCTGTAATGAATGAATGAATGAATGAGGCTCAGAGGTTGTTCATCGATGGTATATGCTTCATTGTTTAAAAATCATGTTTGATCATTTTAGCTGCATTTCTGGTAAACAACTACATTACCCATGATCCAACAGAGAAAGCTTCACCAATCAGAGAACCGTGGCCAACACAACCTGCGAAACTAGCCCAGGAGCGACCACCCTCTCCCATGATGCACTGTCAATGAGGATATTGAGTCGTTCTTACTGATTTGTACATATCGGAATATTTTGCAATAAACATAAAATCTGTTGTTTCTATACTTATAATCAACCACTTTAAATCATTAGTTTTATATACAATATTCCCATTGTTTTTTATTCAATTATATCATTCGCAATGCTTCGTGGGATTGTAGTTAGTGCCTTCGTTAAGTTCACAGTCTCCTATCCTTCTCATTTCGTCCAATTTTCAAATACTTTTTTGCCTCAAAACAAAGTTTGTGATGTTGTGATTTACCTCGGAGCTGGTTGGTTTGTTTCATGGTGCGCACAACTCTTTAATGGAGAATTTTATGAAAAGTCTATGGAAGAAATCAATGGGAAAAATACTTCCAGAACCCAGACGGCTGTAAAAGTGGGTGGGCACTGTTGCGCTCTATTGTGCAGGGAAAAATGTGCTTGGGCGAGAGGACAAAATATGGGCTGGTTTGGAATGATTTTAGCAGGTTTAAATCAAATAGCCAAATTACTGATGGACAGAAAATGTGTGTATCCCTGTCCCGAGAAGCTACGAGTTGCCACACCCACCCGTATGTTCTAAAGGAGCAGAAGTTGGGCAGTCTAAACAACAACAAAGTGGTGAAAAATGTAAGAGAACAAGTAGAAAATGGGGAAATGACAATGAACCTCTAGTCGTGATTAATGCCAGTACTTACAGTATCTGTGGTGTTTTTCTCATGCATATTTGACGCTCTTGCAACCCAGTGGAGAAACTGCACCTGAGATGCCTTTTGACTAGAAGTTAAATGATGCTGGATGAGTCCATTTCGAGATATTTTTAGCAGGATATTTTTTAGCACTCATGGTGATCATAATGATTACTCTTCCCACATCTAATAATCATGTGGAGAGAGCATTTTTACAAGTGACACTACTTTAAAGTGACTCTTGAACTTGCTGATCCTCTTTGGATATGCGTGCTGAAAAGGGAATAGATGAACATTACCTGTTTGGGAACTCTACTGTGTTTCAGCCAGTTCAGCTCACTGATTTACAGTTACTGTATGTGCAAGTTGGAATTTGGGATAAGCCGTAAAAGGGTAAAAAAGTAGGACAGATTACATGTAATCTTTATATGACATATTCATAGAATAATGAATGGCAAAAACATAACTTCAATCGTAGCACAGCGACATACTTGTATTATTTAGCTTCTTCTTGATATCCTAGGGCAACATCTTTGTTCCTTTTTCAGAATCAGATTGTGCTTTATTGCCAAGTATGCTTGCACATACAAGGAATTTGTCTTGGTGACACAAGCTTCCAGTGCAGAAACAATACAACAACAAGACAGAGATAATAGTAAAAAAAAAAAAAAAAATGTAATAAAAATAAACAGTGAATAGAAAATATAAGTATATTTAGAAATACAAAATAAGACTATATATATATATATATATATATATATATATATATATATATATATATATATATATATATATATATATATATATATATATATATATATATATATATATATATATATGTGTGTGTGTGTGTGTGTGTGTGTGTGTGTGTGTGTGTGTGTGTGTGTGTGTGTATGTGTGTGTGTACAAGATATATGTACAAATACAAATCTGTTATATGCAGATAGTGCCAGGGAATGTATGTGAGTGGTGGTGGTGTAGTGGGCTAAAGCACTGAACAGGTAATCAGAAGGTTGCTGGTTCGATCCCCACAGCCATCACCATTGTGTCCTTGAGCAAGGCACTTAACTCCAGGTTGCGCCAGGGGGATTGTCCCTGTAATAAGGGCACTGTAAGTCGCTTTGGATAAAAGTGTCTGCCAAATGCACAAATGTAAATGTATGGTAGAAGAGGTATGGTATGTTGGATAAATATAAATAGATTAAGCTGTGTATTGCACATAATTATTCCTCAATGGGGCAGTTTAAACTGTTCATGAGATGGACAGCCTGAGGGAAAAAACTGCTCTTGAAGTCATCCGCTCAGAGTGTGTGTGTGTGTGTTTGTTTGTTTGAATAAGAAAAAAAGAAAGAAATCATAGCATGATTAGGCTTTTGAAAATGTCTTTCATGTGTTCTCTTCTGTTGTTTATGCATGAATCCAAATACTTGACTGATGATCCAAATACCTCAGTTTATTCTGGCCAACTACTTTGCACTTTATCAAACAACAAGCTAGTATACGTAATATATTAAAATCTGAGGTTTTCTCATTTAAAAATGTAATCTAATCACATCAGAGATGTCAAACCTGTCAAATCTAAAAATAACCGAGGGCTTTATGGGATTCTTCCAAATGTGGTTAAATGTACTTTGACAGGCGTTTGATGATTCTTGGGAAAATGCTGCTCGAGTTATGTTTCCTTGTGTAGCGAGGGGCAGAAAGCATGAGACATCTGACCACCACTAACCAACAGAAATCACTAACATTACAGAACATTACATCTACAACACAGAAATTAGTTTTCACAACAAGATTTGATCTGATGTCATCAGATATGGAACATATATTAATGTAAGTAGCAGTAGTTGCATGACAGACAGACAGAAAGATACACAGGTGGACATAAAGACATACAGGTGCATCTCAATAAATTAGAATGTCGTGGAAAAGTTCATTTATTTCAGTAATTCAACTCAAATTGTGAAACTCGTGTATTAAATAAATTCAGTGCACACAGACTGAAGTAGTTTAAGTCTTTGGTTCTTTTAATTGTGATGATTTTGGCTCACATTTAACAAAAACCCACCAATTCACTCTCTCAAAAAATTAGAATATGGTGACATGCTAATCAACCCAAAACACCTGCAAAGGTTTCCTGAGCCTTCAAAATGGTCTCTCAGTTTGGTTCACTAGGCTACACAATCATGGGGAAGACTGCTGATCTGACAGTTGTCCAGAAGACAATCATTGACACCCTTCACAAGGAGGGTAAGCCACAAACATTCATTGCCAAAGAAGCTGGCTGTTCACAGAGTGCTGTATCCAAGCATGTTAACAGAAAGTTGAGTGGAAGGAAAAAGTGTGGAAGAAAAAGATGCACAACCAACCGAGAGAACCGCAGCCTTATGAGGATTGTCAAGCAAAATCGATTCAAGAATTTGGGTGAACTTCACAAGGAATGGACTGAGGCTGGGGTCAAGGCATCAAGAGCCACCACACACAGACATGTCAAGGAATTTGGCTACAGTTGTCGTATTCCTCTTGTTAAGCCACTCCTGAACCACAGACAACGTCAGAGGCGTCTTACCTGGGCTAAGGAGAAGAAGAACTGGACTGTTGCCCAGTGGTCCAAAGTCCTCTTTTCAGATGAGAGCAAGTTTTGCATTTCATTTGGAAACCAAGGTCCTAGAGTCTGGAAGAAGGGTGGAGAAGCTTATAGCCCAAGTTGCTTGAAGTCCAGTGTTAAGTTTCCACAGTCTGTGATGATTTGGGGTGCAATGTCATCTGCTGGTGTTGGTCCATTGTGTTTTTTGAAAACCAAAGTCACTGCACCCGTTTACCAAGAAATTTTGGAGCACTTCATGCTTCCTTCTGCTGACCAGCTTTTTAAAGATGCTGATTTCATTTTCCAGCAGGATTTGGCACCTGCCCACACTGCCAAACGCACCAAAAGTTGGTTAAATGACCATGGTGTTGGTGTGCTTGACTGGCCAGCAAACTCACCAGACCTGAACCCCATAGAGAATCTATGGGGTATTGTCAAGAGGAAAATGAGAAACAAGAGACCAAAAAATGCAGATGAGCTGAAGGCCACTGTCAAAGAAACCTGGGCTTCCATACCACCTCAGCAGTGCCACAAACTGATCACCTCCATGCCACGCCGAATTGAGGCAGTAATTAGAGCAAAAGGAGCCCCTACCAAGTATTGAGTACATATACAGTAAATGAACATACTTTCCAGAAGGCCAACAATTCACTAAAAATGTTTTTTTATTGGTCTTATGATGTATTCTAATTTTTTGAGATAGTGAATTGGTGGGTTTTTGTTAAATGTGAGGCAAAATCATCACAATTAAAAGAACCAAAGACTTAAACTACTTCAGTCTGTGTGCATTGAATTTATTTAATACACGAGTTTCACAATTTGAGTTGAATTACTGAAATAAATGAACTTTTCCACGACATTCTAATTTATTGAGATGCACCTGTATATACAGACAGATAGACAGACAGACAGACAGACGGACGGATGGTGACGGACAGTTCTGATTGAGGAAGGTTTTGTTTTTTGCTGGTATGAAATAATTGAGATTTAATAAACTGAGCCCAAAGAAAAGAATCCTGAACTGTGAAACAAACATTCATATCTTCAGGCAGCAGCAAACAGTGTTATCTGCATAAATATGGCATATTTCATTTCTTCCTGCATAGTTATTATTGTCCCAAATAAAGACTAGCACCTCAAACTCAACTGAACACCTGAAGTATGCGAGTCGTTTTGAAACTGTGTTGAATGATTGATTTGTCTCGGAGTAAAAGCCAATTATTTTTTCATCTGAGTTTCTTTGAAATTGCTTTAGTTGTTTGATTTGTGTCAACTGAATGAAAATGTTAGACTTTCAGCACTGTTTTACATGTTCAGTAGAGATGAATGATAGGTCACGTTTTCCCAGGTTGCATTTATCTGTTCAATTTTTTGTCCAGATCTATTAATGCATTAAAAAAAAGAAAATGAAATGATGACTTGAATAAAGCTCTGAATATGTGCATTTTTTATATTGATATTATTGTGTTTTTTTATATTGAAAAATTATATTTTTGTGGGCCTTAAAATAATAAATGTCAAGGTGGGGTCCTGGGTAGCTCAGTGGTAAAGACGCTGGCTATCACCCCTGAAGTTCACTAGTTCACTAGTTCGAATCCCAGGGCAGCTGAGTGACTCCAGCCAGGCCTCCTAAGCAACCAAATTGGCCCGGTTGCTAGGGTGGGTAGAGTCACATGGGGTAACCTCCTCGTGGTCGTGATTAGTGGTTCTCGCTCTCAGTGGGGCGCGTTGTGTGTGGATGCCGCTGAGAATAGTGTGAAGCCTCCACACGCGCTACGTCTCCGTGGTAACACGCTCAACAAGTCACATGATAAGATGCGCGAATTGACGGTCTCAGACGCGGAGGCATCTGAGATTCGTCCTCCGCCACCCAGATTGAGGCAAGTCACTACGCGACCATGAGGATTTAAAAAGCGCTTTGGGCAAATTGGGCATTCCAAATTGGGAAGAAAAAGGGAGAAAAAAAAACATCTAATATTTGCCTTAAAATTGTGTCGGATTACAACAGCATTTCACTCGCTTTTGGCGCCCCCCACTGGACATTTCACTGGGAAACTGCAGCAAAATGTGTAATGAAGCAAGTCATTTCATTTTGCAAAAATTTTGCCACAGTCGTGTAATGTTCATGAGATCGGTCTGTAAAAAGGCCCATTAAAATGCTAAAATTCTTAAAAAAAAAATAAAAATCTTCTGCAACAACTGTAGTTTGGCTTATGCTTTGCTACAATTTTGTATTTTAAGCTTAGTATTTAAGGTTATAAAGTTATTTACTTTAATGTTACGCAGCTTTACACTTATAGAGTCATTATAATGAAACTTCAGTTGAAAATGGAGAAAGTTTTCAAAATCAATTTTCTAAGAATCTGGCTTATCTCTCTCTCTCTTGCTATCGAACATCTTCACTTATCACTGAGCCTTGAACATCATGTGACCTCATCATCATCTGAAGACTCTTCTGCGCTCTGAAGACGAGGTTGATGACTTTGGCTTTAATTAGTATAGCCTGTATTAGTGATTTGAGCAGTTCTTTACAGGCTATGCTAATCTATGCCAGAATCATCAATGCAAGGGATTTTCTCCTGCAGGAACGTCACATTGAATTCAATTTGAGTTTGAGAGTTCAGTTTTTAGATGCCATATAAACCCTTTTTCTACAGCAACGGTTCTCAGATAGAATTCACAAATGAATCCAAAAATGATTGTGTTTTGTATGGAGACTTACTGGCTGCCGAGAGCATGAAACCGTTGGATTAATAA
>NC_059379.1:942500-950000 GCF_019703515.2 Myxocyprinus asiaticus | reverse complement strand
GCCAAATCTGACCAGCTGTATTTAACAAACGTGCGTGTGTTTATCTGAAGTTCTTTTTTTTTTGAGTTGTAAATGTATTTTGTCAAAATGCAGACCTACTTTTATTAAAGGGTATTTCTTTCATTTCTAGCTCGTTCATGTCCCGAGGTGGATTTTTTTATTAAAATGATTTCAACTTTATTCTTTTTGTGATATGAAGATCTCATTAAAACTGAACTGGAAACTCTTCACCAGGTCTTCATCTTTTATTTTTGGCACTTTTCAAATGTCTTTTATGTCTAGATTTGACTGTTTTAGACTTTCAGTATTAAACTATGAAAATACATTATAAAAATACTAATTATTGCAAGAGAACGCAGTTATTGGAGAGGAGAGAAAAGTACAGGTTACCGTGTGGAGTGGGGCTTATGTTTCCTGTCGGCCTGACGCTTCCAGGCACGCTGTCTTCATTGAGTCCGTGAAATGGGGCGACGCACTTTCACAAACCAGCTTCATTCTTAAGCCGTCCAAATGTGAATGCACGGTTGGATATAGGATCATCCTTGAGCCCACTGTGGTCCCAAAACCCTCTTCAGTAACTTTGCAATCTGCTAAACTTTGTCAGTGACACAAAGCCGTTCTCTCACACAAACATTTTAGCACACACGCTCTCAGACATACGCACACACACACTTACCATTCAAATCCACACTTTTGATGTGTGTCTGTTGGGGAGAAGTTTATGCTCTTTGTAGCTGATTTCCCAAGTTACTGCGATATTGTTTTTTTTGTGTGTGTGTGTGTGTGTGTGTGTGTTTTTGTTTGGTTTGTACCCCTTCTTCTACTAATTTAATGTGTTCTTTTACGTGTACAAATTTGGAGTTAATGTGGACATGAGTCTGCTGTTGCGGAAACCAGGTTACGTCAAACTGTGATCCGTATCTGCACGGATTCGCATCCTATGTATTGTATGAATGTGAAAAAGAAAAACAACAAGAAAGAGAAAAGAAATTAGTAGTTGGGACTGGAACTATTGTGCAACGATCGTTTATTTGTTTGTTTGTTTGTTTGTTTGTTTGATCAAATTAACTTTTGACTGTTATTTGGGGGGTGTTGGTTAAACCCTTTTACATTATGTCTATGGAGGGTCCTCACAAGTATGGCAAAACCAACGTGTGTGTGTGTCTGTGTGTATGTGAGTGTGTGTGTGAGTGAGTGTGTGAATGTGAGTGTGAGTGAGTGTGTGTGTGTGAGAGAGAGAGAAAGTGTGTGTGTGTCTGTGTGTGTGTGAGTGTGTATGAGTGTGTGTCTGTGTGTGTGTGTGAGTGAGAGTGCAAGTGTGTGTGTGTGAGTGTGTGTGTGAGTGTGTGAATGTATGAGTTTGTGTGTGAGTGTGTGAATGTATGAGTGTGTGTGTGAGTGCAAGTATGTAGTGTGTGTGTGTGTGTGTGTGTGTGTGTGTGTGTGAATGTGTGTGTGAGTGAGTGTGAGTGTGTGTGTGTGTGAGTGAGTGTGAGTTTGAGTGTGTATGAGTATGTGTGTGTAAGAGTGAGTGTGTGTGTGTGTGTGTGTATGTGTGTGTGTGTGAGTGTGTGTGTGTGTGTGTTAGTGTGTGTGTGTGTGAATGTGAGTGTGTGTGAGTGAGTGTGAGTGTATGTGTGTGTGAGTGAGTGTGAGTGTGTATGAGTATGTGTGTGTAAGAGTGAGTATGTGTGTGTGTGTGTGTGTGTGTGTGTGTGTGTGTGAGTGAGTGTGAGTGTGTATGAGTATGTGTGTGTAAGAGTGAGTATGTGTGTGTGTGTGTGTGTGTGAATGTGTGTGTGAGTGAGTGTGAGTGTGTGTGTGTGTGTGAGTGAGTGTGAGTGTGTGAGTGAGTGTGAGTGTGTATGAGTATGTGTGTGTAAGAGTGAGTATGTGTGTGTGTGTGTGTGTGTGTGTGTGTGTGTGTGTGAAAGGAAGAAATTTCAGACTGTCTGTACATTTTTATTTTGTTGTATGTAACTTACGCTATCCTGGGTTAAATTACATTATGACAGGCATAAACTGGCGCCCTAACTTTTCAAAAATCCAATAATTTAAAAAAAATAAGAAAGATTTAAGATTAGGACGGCCACCACCATTACTTTTAAAATGTAATCGGTTACAAATACTGATTACTTAGTAAAAATGTAATCAGTAACTTTATCTATTTACCTAAGTAATGTAATAAGATTACTTTTAGTTACTTTTTTGATTACCTCAAGGTCACATATGTGAATGAAGTCAAGATACATATATAAATACATTAGTGCTGTTAGTAGATTAAACATTTTAATTGCGATTAACCTCATAATTTTTTTTGTAGTTATTCATGATTTTAATTTGACTATATCATTTGACACAATATACACTTCCTGTCAAAATGGATGTATTTCCATATTAGGAATGAAAACAAAACAATATGTGACAATATTATGCTTTATTTACATTTTCAAAACAAAGCCTTCCACAGTATAAAGATAGAAATGCTCTAAAATAGCACCAATTCAAGTGACATTAAATGTTTCCCAAAGTCTAAATGGAAGTTTGACTAATTGAAAGAACTAATCCCCACATAGGTTGTATATTCATTGCAATGGGAATTAAATACTCTTAAACTCCACAATATTAATCTGCCGGTAGACTACAGCAATCTGCTTTCATGATTCCCATCAGGGCGGCAACGCAAGCAGAGTTATTATTAAATATTATTATTATTATTATTATGAGTGTATGGTGTCTGAAGTTGAAGAAACACCCAATAGTGGTTGTTAATGTTCAATGGTTTATTGTAGTCAAGTATTTAAGGTTTGTATCCTGTTTAAAATAAACCAACCCTGAGAAATATTCACTGGAGCAAAAACTAGCCCCAGTCTCTACTTGTAAATGAGTGTTTGTTTGTTCCATTTGTTTGTTTGCTCCTGTTAATACTGTTATTCTCAGTTGTTCTCATTGAGATTTGTCTCAAGGGACACAGAGGGGATTTTGAGCTAATTCATTTGGCAAACACTAAAGCTTAACTTTAACTACATACAACCAGCGAAGTGGTCAAATTAAACTGGAGGATATTCTGCTTGACTAGTGAAGCTTACGCTCAAATCCACACTCTTTTGATTTATGCAAAACAGAATAAACCCTGTGGATTTGTGTTTGCTGGCCTGACACTGCTCGCTCTCTGAGAGATTTGTTGCTATAGTTTGATAAGTCTTCAATTATCAAAACACGATCAATAACTGTGGTAGAGCCACCGGATTGTTACCGGGCAGACTGGAAAATAATTAGTTTTACCTTTTTTCATGATTTAATTCTTCATGGACATAATTAAAGGAATATTCTGGGTTCAGCACAAGTTAAGATCAATCGACAACAGTTGTGGGATACAAGACTAGCGGACTAGCCATAAGGAGAACCGGGATTTTTCCCAGTGGGCTGGCCGCGAAACGGGGCCAAACTGGGGGCGATAAGCTGAAACGGGCTGCCGCATTATGTCGAACGTGCCGCGATTGGCTGAAGAGGGCCGCAACATGGCGCCGCAATATGCAGAAAAGGACAGCCACCTTGACTTCCATTGTAAGTGTCTCACTGGAACACAGATTTGTGCTTTTTTTTAAAGAAAAGGAGGGACGAGTCAAAATTATTTTTTTGTGGTAATCAACATTATGCCACAAATGTTGTCGACTGAGCTGAACTTGTATTGAACCCGGAATATTCCTTTAACAACCTCAATAACTTTCGGCGCCTCGACAATGTTACGTACAATTTCCATGCATGTCAGCGTTTCCGCATTATTTTCATGTTGAGAAGGCAAACTAGTGGTGTGGACTTTTTGGCCAAAGTTTCAGCACCTTTGGACCGGACAGCTCCTGTAATGAAGCACGAGCGATCTACGTGCTAGTTTGGGAAACAGGCGCCATTCCATTGTAAAATAACAACAGATGTTACTGAGATGATTGTAAAAGCTTGCAACGTTATCGGGAAACACAGCATTTACTGTAAGAGTGTGTACAGTCTCTAGTGTGCAGAGAGTACAACATCAAAAAAGCTGTTAACTTGGTAACGCCCGTTTCACACATGATCTGTTTGCGGTACGTATGAAGTGTGCTTGATTGTGCTTTCACATAAGACATGTTTGCAGTGCTCAGCTGATTCGCGGCTTCTGTATACCACAAATACAACAATAGGTAAGTAGTTCGCCATTATTTTGATTTTAAACATGGTACTTGTCTTACATGAAAAGGTAGTATCACAAACATCTTAAATTAAAACTTACCATCCACACAAACAGCCGAGGAATCTGCCTCCCATGCCTTTACTTTTGCATTTAAATCTTTATACAAGAAATCCTGCGGGTCATAGAGAACTTTGTTTTTCCGTCTCCACGATGAGATGAATGTCATCCATTCCGTCTTGTTTTTCCAAATGTGAGGTAAGGAGTAGTCGGACACTGGCTGTTTTTGGAATGGCATTCTAGAGACAATATGGTTTATGTTCACGTCACTCTTTGTTTAGATGATCGTAGTTTTAAACAGGTAATACGTTGTATTTTTATAATTTAATATTGAAAGTCTGGGTCTCAGACAAGGCTAAAACAGTCAAATACATACATAAAAGTTGTTCATTCTGTCTGTTTCTCCCTCATTAGTCAGTTTAGATTATAGTTTATAATGTAGAATCAAATTCAGTTACTGTAGGTCTGTTTCTGTTTGTTCTGGTGGGGCTCATTGTTGCTTATTATATCTCAGCCTGTTCTCTGTTCATCTGGATCTATAACACATATACACGTAAACATACACATGCACAAAAAGCCACTTGTATGTGATGTGTGTTGAACTATGATTCTTATGACCATCTGAACATCTTACAGGCTTTCAGTGGGTTTGTTTCATAATTAAAGTGAGGAGATTTTGTCTTGCTCAGATCTGTTGTCATCTATCATATGTGCTGGAGAATTAATTAGTTATTTAATGTTAAATCAACCAAACTTCAGACACTTCGCCCACTGAAATTTAGCATTTTCTTAGTACTTCTTTTGTAGAAAGAACACATACATAAATGATGATGAAAGCCAGAATACTAAATGCCATGGATCGATGTTTTCCTGAGTAACCCATTGTTTTGTAGATAGGGGGCTAAAATGACTATTTTCGCATATGATTTTGTAGCAAAAAGAAGCTTAGAAGGGTGTCAGCATCATGATTTTATTTTTACACACATATTGGTAGATCTATTATTAAACTCAGTTGATTTCAGCACCTCTTGTTGCATTATACGCCAATGGCGTGAGTCCAAAAATGGGTGAAAAAACACTTTTTTGTTGTTTTTCCAAAGTTGGAGTGCCTATAACTCCAGAAATATTAAAGATATCTTAAAATCCTTTTAAGTTCTGGTTCACAACAAAGGTTCCTTTTTGTATCTTCATTTTTAAGGCCCTATATGGTTCAGTCCCAGAGATATGGGGCTCTCAATGTGGCTCCATGTGTAAATTGTTCAATTTTACCAGTGGTGAATTCTCAGGTCCAGCAAAGCCTTCTCTGCTGGCCTAACATGCCTAATAAATAAATATGCTTTTATAATTTCATTGTCATTCATCTTTTAGCCTATGTATTTACAGTCGCTTTCCACTCCTAATTAATCTACAAATGAATAAGTGAATCCAATCAGAATTTATTAATCGAATCTTACAAGCGAAGCGTGATGGCTGTTTCACAAATGGCATGCCCGAAGCCGAGCTCGTTAGCCGAAGCAGCGCGTGAGTCTGAGCTCGATCTCGTTAGGCCTTCAAAATTTCTACAGAATCGCTCAACAGTGCAAGTGAATAGGCATCTAAAGTCAGATTCATCAGCCAATCAGATTGATTTATTTGTTCTTGGTGGGTGTGGTTTTTAGGATATGTCCTGGTCGAGGCCTTCTAGCTGGCCTTGAGTGACGCAATCACGCATTTATTAAGTGATGTACGTAATTCGAATGTAAAGAGAGGGAGATCAAGTTGATGAGTCGGCTGTCATCACCACTGAGAAAGAGATCCTTATGAAAAAAATAATAGTAATATTGCAAGCAACATTTAAAACAAATATTATTAGATAGCTATTTCCAGGTATTATAGACCTCCTAGGTGGATTCATATGACAAATTATGATTTTTGAATGTCAGTTCAGTCATTCATTTTACAAAATCATGCTGAAGTTAAAATTAGGCTTGCTTGAGCATTCAGTGTCGTTTCAAGTTTTGGCTTTCATGCGTGGACTTTCAGGCTGCGACATAATGTATGATGTCCATAGGGTGCCTTATTCATTGTGAAAAGGTATTTTATTAATGGCATGAATTGCATTGAAGTCCTAGACTTAAAATGCACGGGCCACCACTGAATTCGACCCATTTTCAAAGGTCGAAAACCAAATGTGGGACTTATGGAATGAAGCTAGTTTTTCTTGTCCAACAAAATAAAGATCTGAAGTACAAATAATGTTGAAACTAGAAATGTACCTTTATTTTTTCACATTAAAACAATCATTTCAAGAGTAATTGCTTGTCAGGAATCTACGCCCCTGAGTGTAATGCATGTCATGAACTAAAATCATTTCTAATCATTCTTAGCCTTTAATTAGAGAGATTCAGTGTTTAAAGTATCGTTGTAGACAAATACAATTAGATAAATGCTCTAAAATACTGTAAGTGTTCTAGAGAATTCTTAGTGCTGGCAAGTGTGATATTTCAGGTGTGATTGTCTAATTCTCATCTAACCTGTGACTGATTCTGTGAACTGCAGCTCCAAAAACCTTTAAATGTTTATTGATGTGATTACAGCAAGATTAATGAATATTTAAATAGTCGAGTAAACATATTGCAACACCTCTCATCTGTCAGAATATTTCAACCTGATAATGACTTTGATACGGGTGCTTTTTGTTTAGTTATGCTGGAGTCTGAATTGTTAATGCAGTTTTGAGGTGAAGTGAAAGGACAAACAGAATGAGAGAATGAAGCTAGAGAAGAGAGAACTACAGGGACAAACAGCAAGATCAGTGTATGAATGAATGAATGAATTAAACTGTGTTGAATTAAAATGTTGTTTACCATGGAAGAAAGAGAAACAGCTGGGTTGTGAAGGAGCGTTCTAATGATTTATCGTAAATCTAGCCCCTAAACCAAACATAAACCTAACCATAAAGTGTAAATCCATATAGATCAGTCATTTGTTTTTGTTCACAGACGTTTCCTTAATTAAAAGAAAGTGTTGGATAGGAGGTTTGCAAACATTTCATGCGTGTATTGTATCGGTTTGAAATTGTGTTTGTTGAGTAGTTGGTGTGTATGTGAAAAAAGTCACATGATACCATGCGATTTGGGATATGCGATTACATATCGTCATGAGACTGTGTTGGTACATCTGTGTGTACCACTACAGAGCTGTTGTTGTGGCATTTGTAAAGTCTAATGTTGTTTTGCTCTTGGCGTTTGTTCTCAGCGCTCAAATCCCAGCGGAGAAGAACGCTTAATGCATCA
>NC_059379.1:935000-937500 GCF_019703515.2 Myxocyprinus asiaticus | reverse complement strand
TGGAGTCGTAAAGGTTGGAGTGGCCGCAGCGACACGGACCGAAGCAGCAGCGACAGCTGGAATAATAACGAGATGGCCATCTCCATCGACCAATCAGATGAGGAGGAAGAGGACGACGGAGATGAACCCCGAGCCATCTACTCCATCGACCTGAACATGCCTGGAATCAAAGGAGGCGGTGACTCCAAAAGGATCCGCCCATTCGAGGAGGAGCCTTTAAAGTCAGACACAGAGGAGAGACGTTCCAGAAAGGGATTTTACAAAACATCCGGGCATTCCACACTGGACTCAAAGGCTTCCGTGAGCTCTAAAGTTCAGCCCAACGCCAACGTCTCCTTCAAAGACACCACTCTGGCCAAACGCTTCACATGCAAGGCCAGAACGCAGGTCAATAAGTGCAAGAAAATGTCTCTCGTGAAGGAGAAGAAGGCAGCACAGACGCTGAGTGCCATTCTGTTGGCCTTCATCATCACGTGGACGCCGTATAACATCATGGTTCTGGTGAACACATTCTGTAATGAGTGCATCCCACAGGGCCTGTGGGCTTTGGGCTACTGGTTGTGTTACGTCAACAGCACGGTGAACCCCATGTGTTACGCGCTCTGCAACAAAACCTTCCGTACCACATTTAAATCCATCTTACTGTGCCAATGGGACCAGACGAAACAAAGAAAACCGCAATTCCAGCAGAGGCCGCCAGCGGTCGCCAACAGGAAAAAAAGCCCTCTGGAAAACTAGTTGCATAACATTTACACACTGTTATCCAGAGTGACCTGGAGTGCATTAAAGCTATACGGTACATTTTATTAGTAAATGCATTCCTTGGGAACAGAATTCATTACCTTGACATGATCAGATGAGCCACGGAAATGCATCATTGAAAATTTACAAGCATGCAGCAGCAGGTCACTTACTGTTTCAAATGATGCATATTGTCAAACTTGTGAACTTATGACAAGCTTAACTGACTTTTAATCATGTGCAGGATATGAGTTACAGATATCTATAATTCAATGAACTCAAATCAAAATTAAAGTACAATCAAAGATATATCTATAATGAATTTCTCACTAGTTGAAATTCCATTTTCAAATATCAGCAATGTATGACTTACTAGTAAAACAAAAAATGTTTATCTAATAATTGCATTGTTGCAAATGTAAATTCTTGAAATTTCAACTAGTAAAAAGCATAATTATTGAAACTTATGTATGCATTTTCACCAGGAGAATTTCACAATGATCTGTCACTTATTTCTGTTCAAAATGCAGTTACAGATATCTGTAATTCATTTCTTTTTTTTTTTTTTCTCCCAACTTGGAATGCCCAATTCCCAAAGCACTCTAAGTCCTCGTGGTGGCGTAGTGACTCGCCTCAATCCGGGTGGCGGAGGACGAATCCCAGTTGCCGCCGCGTCTGAGACCATCAATCCGCGCATCTTATCACGTGGCTTGTTGAGCGCGTTACCATGGAGACATACCCACATTATAGTGACCACGAGGAGGTTACCCCATGTGACTCTACCCTCCCTGGCAACCGGGCCAATTTGGTTGCTTAGGAGACCTGGCTGGAGTCACTCAGCACGCCCTGGATTCAAACTCACGAACTAGCGAACTCCAGGGGTGGTAGCCAGCATCTTTACCACTGAGCTACTTAATTAATTTCTTAATTATTCCAAATACACATATCAGCTATGTGCTGCTTACTAGTAAAAGTGCACATTTTACAGATATCTGTAACTGCATTTTGAACAGGAATAAGTGACAGATCATTGTGAAATTCTCCTGGTGAAAATGCATACAGAGGTTTCAATAATTTTGCTTTTTACTAGTTGAAATTAAATTTTTTTCTCCCCAATTTGGAATGCCCGATTCCCAATGCGCTCTAAGTCCTCGTGGTGGTGTAGTGATTCGCCTCAATCCGGGTGGTGGAGGACGAATCTCAGTTGCCTCCGCGTCTGAGACCGTCAATCCGTGCATCTTATCACGTGGCTTGTTGAGCGCGTTACCGCGGAGACGTAGCACGTGTGGAGGCTTCACGCTATTCTCCGCGGCATCCACGCACAACTCACCACACGCCCCACCGAGAGCAAACCACATTATAGCGAAAACAAGGAGATTACCCCATGTGACTCTACCCTCCCTAGCAACCGGGCCAATTTGGTTGCTTAGGAGACCTGGCTGGAGTCACTCAGCACGCCCTGGATTCAAACTCGTGACTCCAGGGGTGATAGTCAGTGTCAATACTCGCTGAGATACCCAGGCCCCCCGAAATTCCATTTTTTATATCAAGAATTTGCATTTTTACTAGAGAAACCTAATTACTGTTATCAAAAATGAGTATTTTTACTACTTCCCTGATAATGCCATTGCTGATATTGAGCATTTTAACTAGTGAAACTGAATTATAGATATCTGTCATGCTTATCCTGATTAAATGTCAAAACAGATTGCGATATTCACTTGCAACTATTGAGATGAACATTGTGCATTTTCTTGTT
>NC_059379.1:857500-925000 GCF_019703515.2 Myxocyprinus asiaticus | reverse complement strand
TCGTTTTCACAATGTTTTTGTATGTTTACATGGAGACGATAACGGCATTGTTTTCAAAAACTTGCACTTTGAAACCCGTTTTCAAAAGCATAAATTTTTCCGTTTTTAGTTGAAAACGTTGTGTAAACGGCCCCTAAGAATGCAAGCCAACCTTAGAAAAATCTACGTTTTTCATTATAGAAAAAAGTAACATGCACATGAAAAGTGCAACACACAAAGTTGTCAACAGCGTAAAAGAAATAAATTAAAATCGAATTTAAGTTTATCTAGAAAGTATTTTTAGTATATCAATCAATTTGTATGTATAACCATAAACACCTGCAGATAGAGTCCAGATATCAGAAACAATTCAGTGTATTTGAAAACGTAAGAAACAAAAAGCTCAGTTTAAAATAATGACATCAGTCAGTGCTGTGAGCACGCGGCGCCCTCTAACGGTACACGCTGTGCAGAGCAGCAAAATGAAATTATATCGCTGTTTGTCAAAATGATTGCTTCACTTCCTAAATGCTGACTATAAATGCAGTACACTTGAAACACATCAGAACAAAGCAATAATTAGCGATCTATCTGAATCATCATGGTAAAAGGAGATGTGGATGATTCTCCCATTTATAGTCTATCCATTATATGATTTGATATGAAGCGCCCATAATTGTCACATATGTTCTAACACACACGTTATTGTCTCAGAAAATGTAGCTTAGTGCTTCATGACTTACACAACTTACACAGAACACAGTTATTGTTTAAGTCTACCTACAATCACACTGTACAATCTTACTGGAAATATTACCGGCTTTTATATCGGCCTCCGTGTTGTTAGCATGTTACATTGGAGCATGCAGCCGCACATATTTCCACACATGTTCAGCTTATCAGATTGAGGGCGGCATTAATGAGTGTCTTTGTCTTGTTTTCCAGTAGAAAATATCTAAACATCCTAAAAGCATGATACATTAAGCAAAACTGTTTAAGATATTTAAGGTTTGTTTTGAGCAAATATCTTAAAAAAAAAAAAAAAAAATGCTCAGTTTTTTTCAAGATGTTTTGCATAAACAGTTGAGAAAAATGTTAAAAATCTGCCAGTGAGACGAGATAAAATACATTTATATTCAAGCTGCATTCATATATTTGGGAAAAAGACTAATAATTTTGATTTGTAGCTTAAATGTATTTATTTTCTGACAGCTATTTTTTTTCCACTGTGTAAAGAATGACCGTGTTGAAATGACTTTAAAAGCAGTATTGCACGAGATGTTAGATTTGTTTATATTGCACGAGATGTTAGGTTTGTTTGTTTATATTGCACGGGATGTTAGATTTGTTTATATTGCACGAGATGTTAGATTTGTTTGTTTATATTGCACGGGATGTTAGATTTGTTTGTTTATATTGCACGGGATGTTAGATTTGTTTGTTTATATTGCACGGGATGTTAGATTTGTTTGTTTATATTGCACGGGATGTTAGATTTGTTTATATTGCACGAGATGTTAGGTTTGTTTGTTTATATTGCACGGGATGTTAGATTTGTTTGTTTATATTGCACGGGATGTTAGATTTGTTTGTTTATATTGCACGGGATGTTAGATTTGTTTGTTTATATTGCACGGGATGTTAGATTTGTTTGTATTGCACGGGATGTTAGATTTGTTTGTATTGCACGGGATGTTAGATTTGTTTGTATTGCACGGGATGTTAGATTTGTTTGTATTGCACGGGATGTTAGATTTGTTTCTTTATATTGCACGAGATGTTAGGTTTGTTTGTTGCACGGGACGTTAGGTTTGTTTGTTGCACGGGACGTTAGGTTTGTTTGTTGCACGGGACGTTAGGTTTGTTTGTTGCACGGGACGTTAGGTTTGTTTGTTGCACGGGACGTTAGGTTTGTTTATATGTTGCACGGGACGTTAGGTTTGTTTATATGTTGCACGGGATGTTAGGTTTGTTTATATGTTGCACGGGATGTTAGGTTTGTTTGTTTATATGTTGCACGGGACGTTAGATTTGTTTGTTTATATGTTGCACGAGACGTTAGGTTTGTTTGTTTATGTTGCACGAGACGTTAGATTTGTTTGTTTATGTTGCACGGGATGTAAGATTTGTTTGTTTATGTTGCACGGGATGTAAGATTTGTTTGTTTATGTTGCACGGGATGTAAGATTTGTTTGTTTATGTTGCACGGGATGTAAGATTTGTTTATGTTGCACGGGATGTAAGATTTGTTTGTTTATGTTGCACGGGACGTTAGATTTGTTTATGTTGCACGGGACGTTAGATTTGTTTGTTGCACGGGACGTTAGATTTGTTTATGTTGCACGGGACGTTAGGTTTGTTTATGTTGCACGGGACGTTAGGTTTGTTTATATGTTGCACGGGACGTTAGGTTTGTTTATATGTTGCACGGGACGTTAGGTTTGTTTATATGTTGCACGGGACGTTAGGTTTGTTTATATGTTGCACGGGACGTTAGGTTTGTTTATATGTTGCACGGGACGTTAGGTTTGTTTATATGTTGCACGGGACGTTAGGTTTGTTTATATGTTGCACGGGACGTTAGGTTTGTTTATATGTTGCACGGGACGTTAGGTTTGTTTGTTTGTTGCACGGGACGTTAGGTTTGTTTGTTTGTTGCACGGGACGTTAGGTTTGTTTGTTTGTTGCACGGGACGTTAGGTTTGTTTGTTTGTTGCACGGGACGTTAGGTTTGTTTGTTTGTTGCACGGGACGTTAGGTTTGTTTGTTTGTTGCACGGGACGTTAGGTTTGTTTGTTTGTTGCACGGGACGTTAGGTTTGTTTGTTTGTTGCACGGGACGTTAGGTTTGTTTGTTTGTTGCACGGGACGTTAGGTTTGTTTGTTTGTTGCACGGGACGTTAGGTTTGTTTGTTTATGTTGCACGGGACGTTAGGTTTGTTTGTTTGTTGCACGGGACGTTAGGTTTGTTTGTTTATGTTGCACGGGACGTTAGGTTTGTTTTATTCATATAAGTCTATTGTCTTATTCTATTGGAATATTTTTCCACTTTAAACATAAATCTCACTACTACTGCAAGAAATAATATTCTTAAGTGTCTTTGTTTTCCAGTAAATATCTAAACATCCTTATGATGAATTTACAGTTCCTAATAAAGAAAACGGTGTATGATATTAAAAGATGTTTTCAGATGTCTTGAATATAAGTGTATTGTCTTGTTTTAAGCATTTGTTTCTTTGTTTTGTGTTTATCAAAAAAAACTAAAAAAAAAAAAAAAAAAGAAATGTGCCGCTAGCACAAAACAAAGATGCATTCTCTGAAAACAAGCTATAAACAATATATCTTGTGCAAAATCTCAGGTGAAATTATCTGGGTGTTTAGATATTTTTACTAGAAAATATCTATAAGTGATGAGTGAATTTTGTCTTATTTTAAGCATTTTACTGTGTGAAAAAAATAATAATAATCTGCCTGTGGACAAAACAAAGATGCTTTCTTAGAAAACAAGCCTAAATATATCTGCAATGTGTTCAGTTCTTCTGATTATTTTTTTTCTTTTTCTGGTTTTAGATGTTTACTAGAAAACAAGACAAAGATGCTCATTAAGAATGACTTTTTTTTTTCTGCAGTGTAAATGTATTATTTTCTAACAGCTGTTTTTTTTTCCCTCCATTCTGCTTGTAGCTGGTGCGTGTGCGATCGTGTCTGCACAGTGTGTGTTTGATGATGCAGCCCGTGCAGATGCTGGAGGTACCAGGCTTCAGGCAGAGGCTGTTGGGCGCGTTGAGTCTGGGCAGACGAAAGCAGTACTGCCTCCCCCACCCGCAGCACACGCAGAGGGAGGGGCTACATGCAGACGGCACTGCACAGCTCCCTCGAGGCCGCTCCCCCTCCCACCCCGGCACGCTCTGCAGACTCCATGATGAGCTGGAGAGCGACAGCGAGCTCCTGTATCTCTCTTTCGTCACCACCTCCTCTGTTCCATTGCTCACATCATCATCTGACAGCGAGAGCACATCGTTGGGGGCGACCAGGCGCTTGCGCAGACGTAAAAGCAGGCTCGGGAGCGGCCATGGCTTGAGAGAGCTCCTCATAATGGGAAATCAAGACGGAAAGCTCAAGCGCTCCACTGGGGGGGATGCAGGAGGAGGTGCAGCTGAGGAGTGCGGAGCTCTCCGGGAGAATGATGGCACAAAGAAAGGATTTCACGGGAAGAAATCCCACGGTAAACAAGGTAAGGGTGGGGAGGGTGGGAAGAAGAAAAACAAATCGGACTCCAAATCTGTCTTTCCTCACATACGGAAACGTAAGAGCCTCGGGAAGGTGAAAGGATTTCTGGGCAGCTCTAAAGAGGATGCATTAGACTCCCAGCACGATGAACTTGACAGTGTTCCGTCTCTGTGCAATAAAACGCCGGATCTGTCCGGAGATGAGCTCGGCCAGTCGGACGCAGAATATGAGAGGCCTCGACTGGTGGCCAACAGCAGGCAGACCGTGCTGGATGTGACTGGCGGCCCGGAGGAAGAGAAGAAAGTGACGAGCTCCGGATCGGACATGGATATGTACAGCTTCCACTCGGCTGCAGAACAAGAGGATCTGTTGGCTGATATTCAGCAAGCCATCCGTCTAAAGCAGAGCGTGATTCTCGGTGGCGCCGAGCTGTCCTGGGAGAAGGACTGTAAACAAACCGGTTTTAGTGATGCTAAAAGCACCCCCACCCCGGACTCTGAGACCTTCACTGTGCTGGAAGCACTTAGCAAACGACAAAACGGAAATGTTAGAAGCATGCGTCTCTCCCCGCAGCCCACAGAAGAGGATAGGGCTGTCAATAGAGAGTCTCGCAGCTCAGATGTGGCCCTTTGTGCCTCCATCACTGTGGCAACCATCACAAAAGAGCCAGAGGCGGCGAGAGAGCCCCCCTTTCCCACAAGCCCCGTTGCCAAGACGACCAGCACCACCAGCTTCCCAGACCTCACAGCTTCATTTGAAAGCGCTGTGGAAGCCGTCCAAGAGGAAGAAAATGAAAATCCCATGGACGAGTCGCCTAGAGATGGACCGAGCACGTACACGTTATCCGCAGGCTCTCTGGAGTGTCTCAGCGCTGTTGAAATTACCTCCGAACAACCCGAGAACGAGGACTATGTGCTCACCGTCCAACGGCGGAAGAGTTGCGTGACTTTCTCGCAGCAAGAAAGTCCTCTTGCAACACGGTTGTTAAAGTCGGCGCTGACGTCATCAACCACAAACGGCGGCAACTCCGTGAAGCCGTACCCCCCTATCAGCACGTCCTACATCAAAACCACCACACGCCAACTCAGCTCACCCTTGTGCTCGCCCATGCCCTCGCCATCCCGTAGCCCACTGTTCACACGGCGAGGCCACGACTCCCCGGCGACAGTCGCAAGGGCTGAGAGAAGACGAGTAAAGCGGCAGCGATCATACAGCATCACGGGTCCCATCAGTCGATCGGCGGACTGGACGGAGGAACTGCGCTCCCTGTCACCCAAAACAGCTGGCTCTGCTGATTACCTGGAGTACGGTGGCTCAGAGGGCACACTCAGGACGGTCAGTCCAACACAGAAGGCGTCTGTGGGTCAGGCCTCGACCTGCTGCTTCCAGGAAGTTTTCACAGGTGAGTACTGAAATCATGAGCTTGTAACATGCTAAAACAGCTCAACAGTTTGATTAATACCGTGTTTACATGCAGCCAGTTAATCTGATTGATAACTCAGTGGGAACACAAACTCAATTAGAACACTGCAAAAAAAAAAAAATCTTAACTAGTATTTTTGTCTAGTTTTTCAGTAAAAATGTTGAAATGTTTTTAAAACCCATTAACTAATTTAGTTAACCTGAACAAATAATTAACAGTACTTCTGCAGCACTTATTAATGTTGGTCAATGCTAATTTCAACATACTAATGCATTTAAATTGTAAAGTTGTTTATATTAATATTAGGTATTGCTAAATCGATTATAATCTAATTATATAATGTTCAAGTTGATTGGATTCCAAAAAAGAATCTCCAAAGTTTCCATTCTAAATAAAAAATAAAGGGCCAGTGAGTTTGAAAATTATTTCTATTATATAATAAAATGTTTATCTACAATATAATACACAAGTACTATTAATAATACTAACATTTGTATTATAGAAAATATTTATTTCTATTAAAGTGGGCGCAAGGGTGAACACCCTTAAAGAGTCACTCTCTTTTTATTGCTAGTAAAGCATTAGTAAAACGTGACTTGGTCTGGAGACAAAAGGCACCTCTTTTGATTTATTTGGTAGTTTTTGGACAACTTTTGGAATATGAGAGCTGCTGTTTCATGGTGATTTTATGCTTTTGTTCTTTTAGCCTTGATTTATAAGTAGCAGCAAAGTGAGATTCTAAATGTTATCATATAGCAATATTTGACATAATCGTGCAGCTGTAAATGTCAGTAATAAACCATATGTTCAGCCTGAGTCGGTCCTGTATAGAGGCGTTATGGGATGTCAGTGAGCTGTTGTCATGTGTCTAAGCACTGAGGGGAATTCTAGTGAAAATAAACATGTGAAAAACAACACAGAGCGCAGTTGAACCGCACTGGATCTGCAAGACTGTTAAAACAGTGTTGTCTGTAGTTTCTGAGTTCAGTGAGAGATTTTTGGACTGAAACAGACAGCAAGAGTCTAAATAGAATAAACTGGTGAGCGAGTGAAAGAAAGGCCTGTTTTCTTGTTTGTCTGTTCATTTGTGTTTGGACTGCAGAGTGAATATATTCTGTCAGAGACAGTCTGTGTTGTTGGCAGAGCTCTTGATGTCAGAGACTGATGAACAGTTTTGGATTCTGGAGCTCTCCTCCTTGCTGTTACATCCACCTGAACTTTAAAGAATTCTGTCCTAAAGAAGTCTTTTGTGTGACTACAGATTATTATTATTATTATTATTATTTTTGTTTTTGATTTTCTTCCCAATTTGGAATGCCCAATTCCCAATGCGCTCCAAGTCCTCGTGGTGGCGTAGTGACTCGCCTCAATCTGGGTGGCAGAGGACGAATCTCAGTTGCCTTCGCTTCTGAGACCGTCAATCCGCACATATTGTTGAGCACGTTACCGCGGAGCCGTAGTGCGTGTGGAGGCTTCACTGAGAGCGAGAACCACATTATAGCAACCACAAGGAGGTTACCCCATGTGACTCTACCCTCCCTAGCAACCGGGCCAATTTGGTTGCTTAGGAGACCTGGCTGGAGTCACTCAGCACGCCCTGGATTCAAACTCGCGACTCCAGGTGTGATAGTCAGCGTCAATACTCGCTGAGATACCCAGACCCCCCTAGATGATTATTAACATCGTTTGTGCTGATGCGAGATGCTCAAAAAAACAATTACATGATGAGTTCAATGACATGTTTTTTGTCCAGATTTAATTAGTTATTATGCATTTCACACAAAATATTTATTTCAACATTTATTGAATGGCGAACAGGTTTTCGATTTCTAAATTCTGAAACTTAAAGTAAAAAATGTCTTGTGGTGTAACTAGGGCTGGCCGTTGTGGCTACAAAAATTATACCGATACTTTTTAGCCTATTGACGATATTTTTGTTTTATACATCTTGATAATTATGTATTTGCTCTGAAATGGCTCAAGTAAAAAATTTTTTTTTTTAATGATGAACCATCATTTCATCCAAAAAGCCATTAGATTTGTTTTATCTAAAAGTAATATATATATATGTTCTGTTTGTGAAATAAACCTGGAGCTTTTATTTTGACACTGAAATTGCGGTTTGTGGTTTACATTGTTCTGCATCTTGTAAAATGCTTTCATCTTTTCAGTTATAGTGTGCCGCCTTTGTAGATTTGAATTATAACTTGTAGTAATTGCGCAAATGCTTGAACATGCAGTACTTATATTTAAAAATTAATGTGAACTGTTCTAAAAACACAAGCTCATGATCCCCGTGTGTGCACAGATGTCACGCATTTGTTCAGAAGCGCACAAAGACCAAGATTATCTTTCTTTAATCACAGCCTTTTGCCGTTTTAATCATTTCATATGACCATATAAAGTGCTGTGAAAAAGTATTTGCCCCATCCTGATTTCTTCTTTTTTTGTTTTTCATTCTAAATTGTTTTAGATCTTCAGACGAGATATAACATAAAACAAAGGCAACACAAAATACAGTTTTCAAATATATGTATTTTTTTAATTGAAGCAAAAAAGTTATCCAACACCTATATCACCCATGTGGAAAACTAACTGCCCCCTTAAACTTAATAGCTGGTTGTGCCACAACCTTCAAACGCTTCCGATAACTGGAGATCAGACTTTCACAACACTGTGGGGGAATTTTGGCCCACTCTTCTTTGCAGAACTGCCACATTGGAGGGTTTTCGAGCATGAACTGCCCGTTGAAGGTCCTGCCACAGCATCTCAATCGGGTTCAAGTCAGGACTTTGACTAAGCCACTCAAACTTTAATTTAGCTTCTTTTGAGTCATTCAGAGGTGGACTTACTCCTATGCTTTGGATCATTGTCTTGCTGCATAATCCAGATGTGCTTGAGCTTCAACTCACGGACTGATGACCGGACGTTCTCCTTTAGGCTTTTCTGGTAGAGAGCCGAATTCATGTTTCCCCTCAATTATTGCAAGTCGCCCTGAAGCAGCAAAGCATCCCCACACCATCACACTACCACCACCATGCCTGACCGTAGGTATGATGTTCTTTTTGTGGAATTCTGTGTGTTCTGAATTCTGATTTACGCCAGATGTAACGGGACCCCTGTCTTCCAAACAGTTCCACTTTCGACTCATCAGTCCACAGAACATTCTCCCAAAAGCTTTAAGAATGATCAAGGTGTGTCAGACGAGCCTTAATGTTCTTCGGGGTTAGCAGTGGAACGCCATTCTTCCATGGATGGCATTTTTGCCCAGTGTCTTTCTGATAGTGGAGTCATGAACATTGACCTTTATTGATGCGAGAGAGGCCTGCAGTTCCTTGGATGTTGTTCTTGGCTTTTTGTGACTTCCTGGATGAGTCGTCGCTGTGCTCTTGGAGGAATTTTGAAAGGTCGGCCACTTCTGGGAAGGTTCACTACTGTGTCAAGTTTTCTCCATTTGGAGATAATGGCTCTCACTGTGGATCTTTGGAGTCCCAGAGCCTTTGAAATGGCTTTGTAATCCTTCCCAGACTGATGTATTTCAATCACCTTTTTCCTCATTTCTGGGATTTCTTTCGACCTTGGCATAGTGTGCTACACAGTGAGACCTTTTAGTCAACTTCATGCTGCTGAAAAAGTTCTATTTAGGGGTTGATTTGATTGAACAGGGATGACAGTAATCAGGTCTGGGTGTGTTTAGTCCAGATGAACCCCATTATGAATGCAATGCACCATGATTTTGTAACTAAGGGTGCAAATACTTTTTCACACAGGCCCAGTTGGTATTGGATAACTCTTTTGCTTCAATAAATAACATTATCATTTAAAAAGTGTATTTTGTGTTTACTCAGATTGCCAGATTGTTTGAATTTGAACAATTTAGTATGAGATCCACAAAAACAGAAGAAATTAGGATGGGGGACAGCACTCTATCCATTTGAATTATTTTGATTAATTGTGCAGCCCAGAAATGTTTGTGAAATTATGAAAATGCCAATTAAAGGCTAATTAAAATCATTGCGATATTCAAGTTATTGCTTAATTTGATATCGTCAGCAAAGATTTCTCGTTTATATCACCTCAGACAACCTTATTTGTCAATGACCCACTAACTAAAGGCTTCCTGTTCTTGTAGCTGGAATGATGATGATGTCAAGAACTATTCTCTCGTCTTCCTCTCTAGGAAGATCTGTATCCATTCTTTCTCCCACTCTTCCTGTCACACACACACACACACACTTCAGCAGATGGCATCGGGCTGATCAGGCCCTAAGGACTCGTGTCCATTAGTGTCATCACTGACTCTCTCAGCCAATCAGATCAGCTGCAGTACCTCGGAGATGATGGCTTAAATCCCTTTAAGAACAATTTAAACTGTATTGACCTGAGATCACTGATGCACTGACGGATCGATGCCAAACAGCAGCAGGATAGATGCTAGAGGTGATCACATGACTCTGTCATTTATGCCAGCTTATTAGCAAAGGAACCGGATATCAAAAATCATTCAGTCCCAGTATTATTTTTATTGATGCAGTTCTTATTGAGAACTGGTTCTAGATTCCAACCCTGCTGATATTAGATGCCATCTTACTGCTTCTAGTGTGTCCTCTTAAACGCGCACGTACGCGCACACATAGTGTTCTCTGTCTACTATTAGTTGACGTAGTCAAACACATTGTGTCAGATCTCTGTAAACGCTTGTCAGTCCGGTAACTCCTCCCTCTTTATAAGACAGCTGAGTGAAAGTAAATTGGCATGTAATTTTGTTTCTCCGCTGTGTTTTATCTGAAGTCATCTGGTGTGTTCATATGTGCCTGAGCACAGAGATAAACAGATGCACAAACAAGAGAATCTCAAAGTGCAGAGCAGAACTACAGCTCCCATGATGCACCTCTCTCATATCTATTGTCTCATTGATTCTCTGGGATTTTTTTGGCACACTTCATTTTATTTTTATTTTTCTCCCCAATTTGGAATGCCCAATTCCCACTACTTAGTAGGTCCTCATGGTGGCGTAGTGACTCGCCTCAATCCGGGTGGCGGAGGACGTATCTCAGTTGCCGCCGCGTCTGAGGCCATCAATCCACGCATCTTATCATGTGGCTTGTTGAGCACGTTACCACGGAGACGTAGCATGTGGAGGCTTCACGCTATTCTCCGCGGCATCCACACACAACTCACCACATCGCTTATGTCTTCCTCTTTTGTAAATCGCGTCTGCCAAATGAATAAATGTAAATGTGTCACATGACACTGTCTCATGTGACTTCATGTAATGATGTCATATTTAAATTTGTTTGATTCCTGGTCCACACAGAGCTGTGTTGTAGACATATGGAGAAAAATAGACTTTCTGGTTTAGAGGAAGTGGAGATGCATGCGTGTGTGTGTGTGTGTGTGTAGAGAGAGAGAGAGAGAATTGTTGCATTGCAGCAGTGTGACTCATTCACAGCAGAGGAAATTAAATTGTGTGTGTGTTTGTATGCGTGAGCGCTGCACTCCAAAAAACAACTCGATGGCTGAACTTGATTCAATCATAGACAATAGTTCCACATGTTTGAAATTAATTTTCTTAAATTAAAATTACCATGTAATTTCAACTTAAATACTTCAAGTAGTTGAATTAAGTAAACCCAACAAAATGTAACGTGTCAGAATAACTCGAATGAAACTCTCTTAGTGCTATGCAAGCTAGTGACAGGAAATGTTAGCAGGAAAGGTATTTACAGGTATGAAGACAGCACAAATGTTGCCAAATTTGACCTTCGTGGACATTTAAATATTTTATCCACGATTCGTCTCCTCACAGTAGCGATTCTGATGAGTGACCGGCGAGTACACGCCCACTGCTACATCAATGTAAACATCTCTCATTCAGAACTTAAAATGTTTGTGGTGTTTTCTGCTTTTATTTAGTTACAATATTACAAAACGTCTGTGATGCCGTAAGAGCTGCTTTTAACTCAAGGATACACAAAGCGATCGAGCCGTATTGGTGTACTTGACTCATACAGTATGTTTACATTGTGGTCTGGCAGTGTGAACAAAGTCTGTCCTTCATAATCTTATGATGTGGTGTTTGACTAACATAAATATATAAACATTATTTGCTATATATTTACATTATAGTGCTTTTTATTTATTTCAGTTTTACAATTATGACTTTATTTAGCGTAGCACATTGAAGATATTTGAAACTTGGTCACAAACATGCCGGCGCGGTACAGTGACATCACATGAAACAGGTCAGTATGTAGAATACTCAAATTTGGGGGGAGGGATTAAGATTTTACAGTCTCACGGTATCTGCTTTTCTCCATTCTTATCTCCTAGTTTTATTTTGATGGAATTAATTACATTTTTTTTTTTTTATCCCCTTTTCTCCCAATTTGGAATGCCCAATTCCCACTGCTTAGTAGGTCCTCGTGGTGGCGCGGTTACGCACCTCAATCCGGGTGGCGGAGGACGAATCTCAGTTGCCTCCACTTCTGAGACCGTCAATCCGTGCATCTTATCACATGACTTGTTGTGCATGACACCGCGGAGACTCACAGCATGTGGAGACTCATGCTACTCTCCACAATCCACATATAACTTACCACACGCCCCATTGAGAGCGAGAACCACTAATCACAACCACGAGGAGGTTACCCCATGTGACTCTACCCTCCCTAGCTACCGGGCCAATTTGGTTGCTTAGGAGACCTGGCTGGAGTCACTCAACACACCCTGGATTCGAACTCGTGACTTCAGGTGTGGTAGTCGATACTCGCTGAGCTACCCAGACCCCCCTATTTCCATATTATTGAACATAACCCTATCATTGGCCTACAATCCACAGCAATCCATTTTGCAATTTAATTAGTCAAGAAGGCTGTCAGAAGATATTTATTTTTTTATTTTTATAAGGGCTTTTCTAAGGATGCATCAATGTACATATGGGTCAGATGAACTCTTTAACGGTGCTTTGGTTGCGTTGCACCATAAAGACAGCTTTTTTTTTTTTCCTGTCACAGTGTCATATTAAATGTGTTTTGAAACCTAGAAAAACACTTCTTGAGATCCCTGCATTCTGAATTGCGCTCCATCAAGCTGTGTTTGTGAAAGCATGAACACATTCTCATCTTGTGATGTTGCAAGTATCAAGCAGCCCGAGTGTGGTGTGTTCTACATATACTTACTGCTCCCTGCTGAAAACAGGTGGTACTTCAAGCTTGAATTGCTCAGATGGTAGAAATATTCCTTACGGTCTGGGGACATGATTAATTGCATTAATTTGTTTAACGCATTATTATATATAATTAATTGCACGAATTAACACATTAAATTGACAGCCCTAGTGGGGCTGACATTTGAAAACGCTGCAAAATAGTTTGGAAATTCATGAAAAAGTCATGGAAATTTACTAGTTAAAATGTGTATGAACCCTGTTAAAAGTTTATTTGCGTTGCTGTGTCCTGTCTGTATTGTGATATACAGTTGAAGTCAGACGTTTACATACACTTAGGTTGAAGTCATTAAAACTAATTTAACCACTCCACAGATTTCACATTAGCAAACTATAGTTTTGGCAAGTCGTTTTGGACATCTTTGTGTATGACACGAGTTATTTTTCCAACAATTGTTTACAGACAGATTGTTTCACTTTTAATTGACTATATCACAATTCCAGTGGGTCAGAAGTTTACATACACTAAGATAACTGTGCCTTTAAGCAGCTTGGAAAATTCCAGAAAATGATGTCAAGCCTTTAGGCAGTTAGCTTCTGATAGGAGGTGTACTAAATTGGAGGTGTACCTGTGGATGTATTTTAAGACCTACCTTCAAACTCAGTGCCTCTTTGCTTGACATTCATGGGTAAATCAAAAGAAATCAGCCAAGACCTCAGAAAAAAATTTGTGGACCTCCACAAGTCTGGTTCATCCTTGGGAGCAATTTCCAAACACCTGAAGGTACCACGTTTATCTGTACAAACAATAGTACACAAGTATAAACACCATGGACCACACAGCCATCATACCGCTCAGGAAGGAGACGCATTCTGTCTCCTAGAGATGAACGTAGTTTGGTGCGAAAAGTGCAAATCAATCCCAGAACAACAGCAAAGGACCTTGTGAAGATGCTGGAGGAAACAGGTAGACGAGTATCTATATCCACAGCAAAATGAGTCCTATATTGACATAACCTGAAAGGCTGCTCAGCAAGGAAGAAGCCACTGCTCCAAAACCTGGGGGACAAAGATCTTACTTTTAATTTCCCCTAGTCTGTTGAAACAAAATTTTAACTGTTTGGCCATAATGACCATCGTTATGTTTGGAGGAAAAAGGGTGAGGCTTGCAAGCCGAAGAACACCATCCCAACCGTGAAGCATGGGGGTGGCAGCATCATGTTGTGGGGGTGCTTTGCTGCAGGAGGGACTGGTGCACTTCACAAAATAGATGGCATCATGAGGAAGGAAAATGATGTGAATATATTGAAGCAACATCTCAAGACATCAGCTAGGAAGTTAAAGCTCAGTCGCAAATGGGTCTTCCAAATGGACGATGACCCCAAGCATACCTCCAAAGTTGTGGTAAGATGGCTTAAGGACAAAGTCAAGGTATTGGAGTGTCCATCACAAAGCTATGACCTCAGTCCGATAGAAGATTTGTGGGCAGAACTGAAAAAGCGTGTGCGAGCAAGGAGGCCTACAAACCTGACTCGGTTACAACAGTTCTGTTTGGAGGAATGGGACAAAATTCCAGCAAGCTTGTGGAAGGATACCCAAAACATTTGACCCAAGTTAAACAATTTAAAGGCAATACAAAATACTAAAAGTGTATGTAAACTTCTGACCTAAATAAATCTTTCTCTATTATTATTCTGAAATTTCACATTCTTTAAAGTAGTGATCCTAACTGACCTAAGACAGGGAATGTTTTCTACGATTAAATATCAGGACTGGTGAAAAACTGAGTTTAAATGTATTTGGCTAAAGTGTATGTAAACTTCTGACTTCAACTGTATTGCATTAATACAGTTTTTTTTTATTTTTTTTATAGAGGTGTTCTGTGATCCACAACTCCCTCTCGTGCTCAGAGTAACAGATGTGCTCCAAGTATGGTTCTGTTTGCTTATTTGTGCTGAGCACGTTTAGGGAAACGTTTAGGTGCACCCGTACACCTACTTATTAATATACATGTATATTACATATACAGTACAGTACTGCTCGTGGAAATCTAGTTTACCTGCTACTGTGTGTCTCTCTGAATATCTTTAAGAAGATTTGATGCCACTAACCTGGCAAACTTTTGTCAAATCCAGTGCCTAGTTCTTCCTAAAGTGCCTATAATATCAACCTGGTACATTTTACACTTTGTTTCCTGGGCGGACTGAAATAAATCTGTGTGCTCTTACTCCTGGAAATATCATAGTCAACCAATGTGATCGAAACTACAGCAGCTCTTGCCACTTTTGTGTGTGATATGCATCAGACAGTCACTGAAAGTTCATTAGCGAATCAATCTGAATCATAATGATTTTTGAAAATGATCACAAAATACATTTTGCACAATGAGCTCTTCATCAACTTCATTGCCCTGTCTCTCTTCAGGTCGGACTCTTTTGGACAGGTTTTTCCAGAAGCAGGATTCAGGAGAGCCAGAGGAAGCGGAGCAGCTATGCTCCAGGATTCTGGCGATGGGTCTTCTGCTTCCATTTAGTGACTGTTTCAGAGAGACGTACGACAGCAGCGGACACATCGCACCAAAATTTGATGTGAGCCCACTTTCACTTCACATTCACTGTTTATATTTTCAGTAATAATGACCTCATACCGAGATACTGTGGGGTGGATTTGGTCTCCTTTATTCTGAATCAAGTTGTCATCACCTTTATTGGCTGAGGTTAGCATCATGTGATCTGCTCTTTGTTTGTGATTCGCTCTTACAGGGTGAACACCAGAAATAGCTCAGTCATCTTTTCATTCCCAAAAAGCAGAAAGCGCGCACACACACACACACACACACAGTGCCATCTGCTGACAGATACTGGCTGGCTTTTTAGCGGCTGTGATACTGCAGCAACATTCACACGCTGAATAAAAACAGTAACATTTCTTAAAGGAATAGTTCAGCAAAAAAATTAAGATTGTCATTTACCCTCTATGTTTGTTCACGCTGCTCTTTACCATACAAAGATGAAAGCCTATAGCGACCAGGGGCCTTCAACGGTGTATGAAACTAACTTTTTTGACTATGCATAAATATATACACTCAGCGGCCACTTTATTAGATACAGCTACTAATTCATATGATTATCTAATCAACCAGTCGTTTGGCAGCAGTGCATACAATCATGCAGATACGGGTCAGGAGCTTCAGTTAATGTTCACATCAACCATTAGAATGGGGAATAATTTGAATTCAGTGTTTGAGCGTGGCATGATTGTTGGGGCCAGATGGGCTGGTTTGAGTATTTCTGTAACTGCTGATATCCTGGGATTTTCACACATCTAGAATTTCTAGAATTTACTCTGCATGAACACTTTTCTCTTTTTCTTGTCAATATTGAGTAATATTAACGATAGGCTTATAACAGCTGCAGCACGTCTGCAATTACACATTGCACAGATCGTACATTTTGATAAGATTTTTGTCCTGTCTACATCACGTAATAAACTAACGGCTTACATTTAATATTGCATCTAGATGGCGCAGATTTTTGTCCCGTCTGTTAACACTCCCGTAATGCATAAACATCTGTTTACATGCATGTCATGTCAAGAAGCGCATTGAAATGTTCATGCACAGCTGCATTCACCATGAGAAACGAACACTCTATAGAGAGCACACACACATAGGCATGTGAACGTTTAAAAGCATCCGGCTGTACACAAACAGCGCAGGGGTATAGAATTGAGTCAGTACCAGGGCTGGATTGGTAATCAGGCATACCGGGCATTTTCCCAGTGGGCCGACACACTTTGGGGCCGATCAGGGGCAGACTGGCCATCGGGAGAACCGGACAGGCTGGTGGGCCGGCCGCGGAATGGGCAGCGATATGCAGAAAAGGACAGCGACCCCAACGTTCAACTTTTGGGCCAGTTTCTATGTAAAATCCCCTGCCGATTTCTCTTCCCAGTCCACCCCTGGTCAGTACTCGGTACTGCCGGTACTTTTAACTGGTGGCTATTAAAATATTAAACTGAGCAGAAATTTCACAGCACCCCTAGCCACTCCTGATGGCACCCCAGGGCACCCAGTTTGGGAACCACTGCTTTAGAGTTTACTCAGAAAGGTGCCAAAAAATAACAATGAGCGGCAGTTCTGTGGACGAAACGCCTTGTTGATGAGAGGGGTCAAGGTAGAATGGCCAGACTGGTTCAAGCTGACAAAGGCTATGGTAACTCAGATAACCACTCTGTACAATTGTAGTGAGCAGAATAGCATCTCAGAATGCATAACATGTGCATACTTTTAGCATTATGGATTTCATGAAACTAAAGTCTTCTTAAAACATTTTTCTCACTTTCACTAGTTGATTTAATTAGTCTACTAACAATGTCCATCAGTGTGTGTTGATGCATCACAGGAGATTTATGTCATTCAAGTCATAAATTCATTTCCAGCACATCTCAAATTCTTTTTAGTTTAATAGAATTCTGTGCTGGAAATGACGCTGATGGAAATGACCTTTTCAAATGAAATGACCGACTCCTTTGTCTTGTTGAGGCTCATTTCATATCTCACATTTTATGTATCTTAAATACAATCCTGATTTCTTCTGTTTTTGTGGATCTCATACTAAATTGTTTAAAAAATTCTAACAAAATCTAACATAAAACAAAGGCAATCTGAGTAAACACAAAATACAGTTTTTAAATGATAATGTTATTTATTGAAGCAAAAGAGTTATCCAATACCAACTGGGCCTGTGTGAAAAAGTATTTGCACCCTTAGTTACAAAATCATGGTGCATTGCATTCATAATGGGGTTCATCTGGACTAAACACACCCAGACCTGATTACTGTCATCCCTGTTCAATCAAATCAACACCTAAATAGAACTTTTTCAGCAGCATGAAGTTGACTAAAAGGTCTCACTGTGTAGCACACTATGCCAAGGTCGAAAGAAATCCCAGAAATGAGGAAAAAAGTGATTGAAATACATCAGTCTGGGAAGAGTTACAAAGCTATTTCAAAGGCTCTGGGACTCCAAAGAACCACAGTGAGAGCCATTATCTCCAAATGGAGAAAAGTTGGCACAGTAGTGAACCTTCCCAGAAGTGGCCGACCTTCCAAAATTCCTCCAAGAGCACAGCGACGACTCATCCAGGAAGTCACAAAAAGCCAAGAACAACATCCAAGGAACTGCAGGCCTCTCTCGTATCAATAAAGGTCAATGTTCATGACTCCACTATCAGAAAGACACTGGGCAAAAATGCCATCCATGGAAGAATGGCGTTCCACTGCTAACCCCGAAGAACATTAAGGCTCGTCTGAATTTTGCCAAAACACACCTTGATGATCCTCAAAGCTTTTGGGAGAATGTTCTGTGGACTGAGTCGAAAGTGGAACTGTTTGGAAGACAGGGGTCCCGTTACATCTGGCGTAAATCAAACACAGAATTCCACAAAAAGAACATCATATCTACGGTCAAGCATGGTGGTGGTAGTGTGATGATGTGGGGATGCTTTATTGCTTCAGGGCGACTTGCAGTAATTGAGGGGAAACATGAATTCGGCTCTCTACCAGAAAATCCTAAAGGAGAATGTCCGGTCATCAGTCCGTGAGATGAAGCTCAAGCACATCTGGATTATGCAGTAAGACAATGATCCAGTGCATAGGAGTAAGTCCACCTCTGAATGGCTCAAAAGAAGCTAAATTAAAGTTTTGGAGTGGCCTAGTCAAAGTCCTGACTTGAACCCGATTGAGATGCTGTGGCAGGACCTTCAACGGGCAGTTCATGCTCGAAAACCCTTCAATGTGTCTGAACTAAAGCAGTTCTGCAAAGAAGAGTGGGCCAAAATTCCCCCACAGCGTTGTGAAAGACTGATCTCCAGTTATCAGAAGTGTTTGGTTGCAGTTGTTGAGAGTCTGGGACAAGACTAAAACTAAAAGACATTTGAAATGTAACAAAAATAAATGATGAATGCCAGGTAAAAAGTTTCCAATTCAGTTTTAATGAGACCTTCATAAAACAAAAAGAAAAGTTTAAATCTGTTTTTAATAAAAAAAATCAACCCCTGGTACTAAAAAGTGCCCGAAATTGAAGAAACATCCATATTTTCATGTATAACGTATATAATTTATATATAAAATACTTTTTAATGATTGCACCAAATAGCTGAAATAACATTTGTTTAACTATATTTTGCTCAATTTACCTAATTCACTCAATTTTGAAGTAATATTGAAAACAGAACATCTATACTTTTGTTAATTGGCTAAGTGGGCACGGTTATCGGCCAGTGCAATAATATCAATGCAGCCATAAATAATTGGCCTGCCCAATATATCAGTCAAAAATGTTTTCAGTCACAGTCTTTTAAAATTGGAGGTGTGTCCATCAGGCACCCAATTCCCAATGCGCTCTAAGTCCTCGTGGTGGCGTAGTGACTCGCCTCAATCCGGGTGGCGGAGGACGAATCTCAGTTGCCTCCACGTCTGAGACCGTCAATCCGCGCATCTTATCACGTGACTTGTTGAGCGCGTTACCACGGAGACGTAGCGCTTGTGGAGGCTTCGCGCTATTCTCCACGTCATCCACGCTCAACTCGCCACACACCCCACCGAGAGCGAGAACCACATTATAGTGACCACGAGGAGGTTACCCCATGTGACTCTACCCTCCCTAGCAACCGGGCCAATTTGGTTGCTTAGGAGACCTGGCTGGAGTCACTCAGCACGCCCTGGATTCGAACTCGTGACTTCAGGGGTGGTAGTCCGTGTCAATGCTCACTGAGATACCCAGGCCCCCACCATGGCACTCTTATTAATTTTTAAGAATGCCATTGTTATCCAGCCTTTTGTTTTTGGACTATTCTGAACCCTTGACCATAGAGCACCTTAAGTGTATACTCAACCCTGGAAGCACTCTCTATTGTTGGACATTGTTTAAAAATGTACCAACTGTTTAAGTCTACAAAAAACTGTATGCATGTATACTACAAAAACACTGATAAAATGACACATTTTCTGTGGATGCACAAGAAGGGAAAAATGTGCAAATAAAACCTCTTTTACTCGCCTAGGTCCTTATTCGCTAAACGAACAGAAAGAATGTGTAAATTGTTTATCCATTCTTATCCACAGGTATTTGTTCCATGTTTACATAATTTGCTCTTCGTTTTGTTGCAATAATGCAAAAAAGTAGTCTTGTTTTTGTCACTAAATGCCTGACACACTTTTTATTTTTGATAAAAAATTGTTTCTTACGAACTCATAATTAGGAACTTTCCAGGAGTCGTTAAAGGCAACATATAAATCATAATCATTATACATGTATGCTTCATTTTCACCCCAGTCGACCCGATTTTTCACCCCAGTCGATTACATCTCGTCCAGGTGTTGTCTGCACGTCCGGTGTCAGTCAGCACTGCTGGAGATCGTTGTTTATTTGTGTGTATTTAGAGATCTGAGCGATGATTTAACAGAGGTTAAATGAGAGGCGACACATTTCTTCACCTCATACGTATTAAATCATCTGATCTGGCTCTGCTGAATAAATGCATCATAACTCATAGTCAGAACTCGTTCCCTGATGAAGTTTTGAGTGCTAACATGCTCTAAGAACTGTTTGAAGTTGCCGCAGGGAAATTTCCTATTCTGAATATGTTGCACATGGATTAATTTGTGATGTTTCCAAAGGAAACATCGAGAGCTGTGGAATGCCTGTTTACGGTTTGATTTGCGTGTGAAGTTTAACGTCAGATCATCACAGTGCTTGTGTTGCAGCGGATGTGCATCATTTTCTGTGACGTTGCAGCTGTGGGTGGAAGGGTTGTCCCCCTGATCCCTCCCCCAAAAAAGAACATCTTGATGTGACCTCTATAGATTTATTTCATGAGTTCATTTCAGGCCACTGTAGAATTCACACACAACAGAAGATTATTATAGCACTCATAATACTGCCAAAAAAAGAATCTTGTTTTCCAGTAAAAATATGTAAATATACTTGAAACAAGATACATTTACATGAGAAACAAAATGACATATAAAGGCTTATTTTCAGATAAATCTAACAAAATGTAGTAACGTTTATGCTAAGAAAAAAAACTATTTGCCAATGGGGTGAGAAAAAAATAACAAAAAAAAATAATAAAAAATAATTATCTGCTTCCTGAGTAATGTTTTTCTTGTTTTGAGGATGTATAGATTTTTTTTAATGGAAAAAATGAGACAAATACTAAAATTCCTTTTTTTTTTTTTTCAGTGAATGTCCCATTTCATTTTATGTAACTGATTGCTCTAGTTCTGGATGTTCCAGTCGTGTTCCAGTCGTGTTAAAATACACAATATAATAACAGCTATGATGTGAAACATCTGTACATATAAATTTGCATGGAGCCACATTAAGAGACCCATATTTCTGGGATTTAACCATATAGGGTTTTGAAAATGTAGGTATATTTAACCCTTGTGCGTCTATTAATAAAAAGTTACTCAGAGGTCATTCGAGGACAAAAATGTCCACGTCAAAAAACTGCCATAATAATATGATATATTAATATTATTTTCCACTTTCAATGAGTTAATTTTTTAACCAACATCAGACCTGATCATAACTACCAAATATTCATTCATTTTCAGGATTTTAACCCTTTAAATGCCAGTTTTATATAATGCCACTGTTTTTACACACACACAATTTTAGCTGCATCATTTATTCAGTTGGCCTGCAGTGCTCTATAATACGGAAAATAGGGGAAAAGCATGTATTTGCTCCATAGTCTAAACATGAGAAAAATGGCGCCATCTGGTGGAAAATATTACAAATGTAAATGTTGAAGCCAGGGCTCTGGAATGAAAGCATAATATCATAGAATTCATGATTTTATGCTTTAATGGCACTGGGATCAAATATTGCAGTTTTAATGTGTTTCAATGGGGACATTTTTGTCCTGAAGGTCCTGAGTGTAACTATTTTGTGTACACAGTGTATTATAGATGTGTTATAGGAACTGAGGTTGAAATATCAAAATTCCCCCAAAAATACACACCTCTGGCAAAATGTATGCCGTTGGTATTAACACAGGCAAAATGAATGAAAAAACTAAAATGAAAAAGACAAAAATGTCCCGAAGGTCGCACAAGGGTTAATACTTCTGGAGTTATAGGCACTCCAACTTTTTGGAAAAATAAATGAGAATTTCCCCCAGTTTCCATACACCATTTACACGATTGCCGTATAATGCAACGAGCTGTTGAAGTCAATTGATTTTAGTAATAGATCTATTTATCTCTGTGTAGAAATAAAATCATGATGCTGACACCTTTATAAGGAAATTGTTTTGACCTATAGTTTTGCTCCAGAATCATAGGCTATAATTCTAATTTTGACACCCTTTTTGAAATTCATGGATTACTTTGAAAATATTCATCCATGGCAATTAATATTTCAACTTTCATCATTTGTTTATCTGTCTTCAAAAATGTGATGACAAATAATAAATCAGTCAGGGACGTTTAAAAAATGTTGTTTTTGTGATTGAATAATCCAGTCTCTACTTTAGCTGTGACTCACGCATAACTTATTGTTTAAATCTGTCTTGGCTCTCTCTCTTATCCTAATATGCATGTTTGAATTGTCTGTCTGTCTTCAGCAAGATCAGCTGTACACATGGGCCCCAGTGAGTCAGCCGCCTCAGTCACTGGAGCGTTTACCTGGACACCTGAAGAACCTGTGGCCCCCGACCAGACCAGGAGCAGAGGAGCGACCCGAACCCAAATACACAGAGGCTGGTATGAACACATGCACACATTTACTCTAATGACAAAACACAACATACTAAAGACTACCAATACTTATACTGTATGATATCTTCTAATCTAGTTTTTTTTATTATTACTCTTTCTCAGGATAAATTGGCATTTAATAAGGTTGCAAATTGGTGTCCCATTCCATGTTCTTTAGAGAGAGAACTATTAGATCTGATAAATAAATAGTTTTATAAAATAGAATGGATGGCATAAATAGTTTACCCTATTTTTAATGTTAATTTTGGACCTTTTCACAGACGTGATGATGCGTTTCCACCTTATTTAGCAGCGTAAATCTAGCAAACTTTTTAATATTTAGTGCTAATCAGCACTACTACGTATGATGGTGTTTTAAAGGGTTAGTTCACCCAAAAATGTAAATTCAGTCATTGTTTACTCACCCCTGTGTTGTTATAACTCTATATGACTTTCTTTATTTTTCTGAACACAAACGGAGAAATTGTGAAAACATTTTGTGCTCAGTGATGTCATACAATGGCAGTTTATGATGACCACTTCTTCAAGCTTCAAAAGAACACAAAAGTATAATTCAGAAGTCTAATAAATTATTCATGAGACTCATGATTGTTATGAAAGCATACGATGAGGTTTGATAGAAACAGCCGAAATCTAATGTATTATTAACTGAAACCGTTGACCTCTCTGTGCAATGTGACTGCACAAGAGAAACAATTCACGCAGCCACCCGCTCATGGGGTGTTCAAGAGAAAACGCGTTTTGTTTATCTAAAAACAGATCTCAAAACAGCTGCACACAAACCAGAGAACTGAACTTACTAAACATGTCTGATGAGTTTGTAGTTGGAGAATAGACACTTATATGCCCAATAAGCCAGTTGAATTGCGATGCTCCTCATTGATCTCGGCCTGCATCACCTTTGTCTATTGATGGACTACACTCTTATAATGGAATACACAGACTATCAGTTAATTGCCAACAAAAGCCTTCATCAGCCAACTAATAAAGGACAATGCATCTATGTGAACTTGTGTGTTCCTTGCCACAGTCGCCTTCAGCTTGCTCACTGGGGGTCTAAATACAATTACTATTTAACTGTTTATTTTTATACACAATTTACAATCATATATAATCAAACTACACAGTGATGACTCCAAGACTTTATAGATATTACAGTTTCATTTTCTGTAAAGCTGCTTTTAAATTGTGTGTTGTGAAAAGCGCTATACAAATAAAAATGACTTGGAAAGTTTACATTTATGCATTTGGCAGATGCTTTTATCCAAAGCGACTCTCTGCACTTATTACAGGGACAATCCCCCCGGAGCAACCTGGAGTTAAGTGTTTTGCTCAAGGACACAATGGTGATGGCTGTGGGGATTGAACCAGCAACCTTCTGATTACCAGTAATATGCTTTAGCCCACTACGCCACCACCTCTCCACCCAGAATTGTGGAAACGTAACGCTGGATTTTTTTACTTTTGCTGTTGAACGCAAAAATAGTATTTGCTGTGGTCTCCCATTCAAATGTGAAAATGGTCCATTTAAGAACATGGAGCATTCATTAAAATTGGGACACATAGGAAGTGAAATCATTTGGACGCTTTCTACAGCATGGCAAGAAAAGTAAATAATCTCAGTTCTGTTTTTTTTTTTGGTGGGGGGGGTTTCCCCTTTTTCTCCCAGTTTGGAATGCCCAATGCACTCTAAGTCCTCGTGGTCACAGTGATTTGCCTCAGTCCGGGTGGCGGAGGATGAATCCCAGTTGCCTCCCGCGTCTGAGACCGTCAACCCGCGCATCTTATCACGCGGCTTGTTGAGCGCGTTGCCACGGAGACATAGCGCGTGTGGAGGCTTCACACCATCCACCGCGGCAACCACGCTCAATTCACCATGCGCCCCACCGAGAACAAACCACATTATAGCGACCACGAGGTGGTTACCCCATGTGACTACCCTCCCTAGCAACCGGGCCAATTTGGTTGCTTAGGAGACCTGGCTGGAGTCACTCGGCACGCCCTGGGATTCGAACTAGCGAACTCCAGGGGTGGTAGCCAGTGTATTTTACCACTGAGCTACCCAGGCCCTCAGTTCCGTACACATAGTTATCGACTGAATTCCACTGGCTCAACCCTGTGACCAAAGTTACTGAAAGAAAATGATCAAACAAATACAAATATACATTATTAATAATTACAAATTAACATTTGGTCCTAAACTAGCTAGCACCTAGGCTAAATTTGCAGCCCTGTTAACTATTCTGAAATGTTGTTACTTTGTATCTTTTTTTTTTTCCCCTCATTCCTACATTTTTGTAACATTGTAGCAAGAGTCACTTACCTCTTATGAATATAAAACAGTTCATACAATATTTAGTATGACCTCCTAAAGTGAATTATTTCACTCTTTTCTTTGGTGCTTCAGTTAAAATCTTCAGGCCCATTCAACTGAAGTTTAGTTGCCGGTTGTCTTAAGTAAAAGGATGCGTATTTAGCGAGTGTCAGAGTTCCTGCAGTTTGTTCACTCTGTTATTTTCTTCCAGCGTTTACAGCGGCAGAGGAAGAGGAGGGTAAGTGTCTCAAATCACAATAAACATTTGTGTTTGTGTCATTTAACATCAACTCATTTTATCTGATGTCTTCATCAGCTATATTAAAACATTTTCATATTTTACTTCACTTGCTTATTTTTGTGTTTGTTTACTAACAGCCATTAAAAGAGATATTGCCTTGCGACAAACCACAGCAGACTCATAAATCACTATTCACATCTGTGTCAACACAAACACTCATCTTATAATTCAGCTGATAATTAATGGGGCAAAAATATGGGATGATGCGTGTCCCGTACGAGGGCAAAATATAGGATGTCCCAGCTAACCCTAGTGCAGAGCTGTAATCTAGACTCAAATATAAGTGTGTTTTTATTTGTCTAGCATTTTTTTAGTCTCTATAAAATCCCCATATTTCAATGTGTTATTTTGTAGTTTTGATGACTTTACTATTAGTGTAAAATGTGGAAAATAGTACTTATATAGAAAGAGTAGGTCTTCCCAAACTTTTGATGCTTGTGTACTCTCAGGACCAGACTAGACTAAATAAGTGTTTGTAATAGACAACTCATTAAGACTAGATCCACAAACAAAGCTATAAAATAAGAGCGCAGATGATTTTAATGTGTAAATATTTGGTTCAAGCTAAACCATTATAGATCATGTGACCGTGTTTGAGATGAGTCCCATGTGTGTGTTTCAGAGCATCAAGCTGTCGTTTTAGACTTAACGAAACATCAGGAAGAGGAAATCTGGCAAGTTCAGGTAGGACTTTCCTTCAAACCACCTTTTTTCACTCTAACATCTTTTTGAATCATATTCTCTGATCTGATCCTAACAAAATAAAGGTTTAAATAATTTAGATTCAGTTAGTTTTCTTTACGTTCCCTATTCTCACGTATCGTTTTGCTTTTATCAATAAAGCCCATTGAATTAAATGTATTATTTAAAACATAAAGATACAAACTTTTTACAACCAACATTTCTTTGTTTTGTTTGATTTATATTGTTAATATTATAAATATTTTAGTATTATGCATTGTTGAAAGTTAAAATGGAAAATTATGATTTATCATATCAGATGAAAATAACATTGTACTTTGATGTATATCGTGGTACTACTAAATAAACACATTCATATGTCATCGTATTTACACGTTACTCCAAATTTCTTGATAGAAATCCATGGTGCAAGTAAGATTCATTCTAACCTGTTTTAAATTACATTCCCATGAAAATGTCATAAATCAAAATGAAACTTGTCTTAAATATGCAGGAAATGTTTCTTTCAACAGTTGTGTCTGGAGCTATAAACACATGATTATTGATTTTGTTGTGGAAGAATGTATTCTCATCATTAATGGGATGATCAGACAGATATCTTACATGAATGTTTCATTTCCATATGCACGCCATTCCATTCAATTGATGTGAATTATTTTAATTATCATCATCCGGTTGTGTTGTTTGTTTTGAGCGTCCTGCTGGAGGAATGTTTAATAGTTCCCAGAGTTTGTGATTTCATAAAGAGACATTAAACATGTGTTATGATCATGACCGCAGGACTGCAGTTCACCGTGTGTTGACAGTAGAGGGCAACAGTGTAGTACAGATGAGAATATCATTGATCTGACGTGAGTCATGCACAGAAGGGTTTGAGAAACATCATCGATAACGGTCCAGTTCAGTAATGTGAATGCCATCAGACACTGATCAACTCTGGATTCATGAGATCCTTCACAATGATTTGAGTTAACACTTACTGAAGCGGAGATATGACTTAATAGAGTTGAGTTTGGTGAAACTCTTAACTGCTCTCTATTATACTCTATTGGAACTTGATTTTGCTTAGTATTATTTCCCTCCCAACCACAACTTTTGCATTATCAATGCAGGTATGACTCATACTAGTGTTAGTGTAACTACTGTTGCTTGTTGCTCAGATGATGTAAAAAATGGAAAGTGGTGTTCCTTTTTTATTTTTTTTATTTGTAAGTTGTGGTTGTACAATCAAAAGAGACAAAAACATAGTACATGAACACAGTACGGCACTTTGTCTACCACTGCTGAATTGTGAATGGCGAGATGAATGCTAGCTGCTCACCATCAAATGCAGTTCACTTCTGCAGGTGTACTCGATTCAGCAGCGTAACCGCAACAGCAGGTGAGTGTTGAGTGTTGTTTCTGCTGCATCAGAGAGTTTCAAAATTGAGTATTATTATTTCCTTTAATAATGGCCATGAACATTGGGGGCCTAGGTAGCTCAGTGGTAAAAGACGCTGGCTACCACCCCTGGAGTTCACTAGTTCGAATCCCAGGGCGTGCTGAGTGACTCCAGCCAGGCCTCCTAAGCAACCAAATTGGCCCGGTTGCTAGGGAGGGTAGAGTCACATGGGGTAACCTCCTCGTGGTCGCTATAATGTGGTTCATTCTCGGTGGGGCGTGTGGTGAGTTGAGCGCGGATGCCACGGTGGATGGCGTAGAGCCTCCACACGTGCTATGTCTCCGTGGCAACACGCTCAACAAGCCACGTGATAAGATGTGCAAGTTGATGGTCTCCAACGCGGAGGCAACTGAGATTCATCCTCCGCCACCCAGATTGAGGCGAGTCACTACACGACCATGAGGACTTAAAAGTGCACTGGGAATTGGGCATTCCAAATTGGGTGAAAAAGGAAAAAAATAAATAATGGTCATGAAGTATATACTAGTTATAGTGGCACGAAAAAGTACTGCATGTGAACACTTTGGAATTAGCTGGTTTTCTGCATTTATTGGTCATAAAATGTGATATCTTCATCAAAGTCACAAGTACAAAATGTGCTTAAACTAACAACACACAAACAGTTATCTTTCATGTCTATCGAACACATCCCATTAAACCTTCACAGTGCTGTGGAAAAAGTAAGTGAACCCTTGGAGTTAATAACTGGTCGATCCTCCTTTGGCAACAATAACTTCAACCAAACACTTCCAGTAGCTGCGGATTAGACCTGAACAACGTTCAGAAGGAATTTTGGATCATTCTTCCTTACAGAACTGCTTCAGCTCAGCCGTAGTTGTAGGATGTCTGGTGTGAACGGCTCTCTTGAGGTCATTCCACAGCATCTCTATTGGGTTAAGGTCTGGGCTCTGACTAGGACACTCCAAAAGGTGGATTTTCTTTTTTTTTCTTTTTTTTTTTTTTTAAGTCATTCTGTAGTAAATTTACTTTGTTTAGGGTTATTGTTCTTCTGCATCACCCAACTTCTACTGAGCTTCAGCTAGCGCACAACCACCCTGACATTATCCTGTAGGATATCATGGTAAACTTGAGTATTAAGTTTTCCCTCGATGATGGCAATCGGTCCAGGCCCCAAAGCAGCCCCAAATCATGATGCTCTCTCCATCGTACTTCACCGTTGAGATGATGTTTTCATGTTGGTATGCGGTGTCCTTTGCAGTGCCATACGTAGTGCTGAATGTTCTTCCTAAACAATTCAACTTTAGTTTCAACAGTCCACAACTATGTCCCAATAGCGCTGTGGAGTGTCCAGGCGCGCAGCAGTGTTTTTGTTGGAAAGCAGCAGCTTTCTTCGTGGTGTCCTGCCATGAACACCATGCCTGTTTTCCGTATAGTAGACTCATGAACGGAGATGTTATCCAGTTCCAATGATTCCTTCAAGTCTTTATCTGTCACTCTAGGGTTCTTTTTGAACTCATTTAGCATTCTGCGGTGTGCCCTTTGAGCCATCTTGGCTGGACGGCCACTTCTAGAGAGAGTACCCACAGTACTAAATCATCTCCATTTATAGACAGTGTGGACAGATGAATATCTAAACTCTCAAATAACTTTGTAACCCTTCCAGCTTTATGCAAAGCAACAGTTCTTGATAGTAGGTCTTCAGAGATCTATTTTGTGCGAGGCATGGACCACGTCAGCAGATGCTGCTTGTGTATAGCAAACTCAAAAAAATGTTATTTTTATGTCAAAGTAGTTCTAACCCACACCGCCAGTCTTGCCTTATTAATTGGATGCCAGGTTTGCCAACTGACTATTAGCTTTTGTTGATGTCATTAGCCTAGGGGTTCACATACTTTTTCCAACCTAGACTGTGACTGTTTGAATGATGTCTTCAATATGTACAAGAACAATGTGATAATTTGTGTGTTATTAGTTAAAACAGATTGTTTCTTCATTATTGTAACTTAAGTGATTAAACCAGTTTTTAAAACAAATTTATACATAAATGCAGGTAATTCCAAAGGATTCACATACTATTTCTTGCCACTGTATCTGCTGGCCATTCGGTTCACTAGATATCACTGTCTGTATTGGCCACTGAAAAACTCATATCACTCGACCATTAAGAAACGGGTATCGCCTGAACAGTAACGTGCCCGCTCTGTCCATTGCTCCTTCATTCTCACTGTTTGTTTTAGAATGGAATCCAGTGGAAGAGAGAACCAGATTAAGATCCATTTCTGTCTCTTACACAGTTTTTAGCTATATTGGCATGACAAAAGCAAAATTTGTATAGCTAAAGCATTTGCAGCATAGCTGTGTACAGTGCAGAATTTTGCAATGTAAAACGAGTATAACAACAATTGAATACAACCATATATACATAATGTACATACAAACATATACATTTAAACATATGTACATGTAGTGACAAATAAAAAAAGATATAACAGATAAAGAAAAAGAGAAATATTCAATAGAGCAATAATGTTGTTCGAATATTTTATATACAGATATACATTTATGTGCAGGTGAGGTAATGTATTGAAGATAGATATAAATAGGAATGGATGGACTGAATATTGCACATGGTTGTATTGACAAAAGGAAAGTATTTGGGGGCTGTTTTAAACTGTTCATGAGGGGAAAAAACTGTTCTTGTGCCTGACTGTTCTGGTGCTCAGTGCTCTGTAGCGCCGGCCAGAAGGCAACAGTTCGAAAAGGGTAGTGGGCAGGGCCCTTTTCCTCACTCTGGAAGTGTACTGTTCTAGCAGGGTGGGTAGGGGAGCATCAGTAATCCTCTCAGCAGTCTGAACTGTCCTTTGTAGTCTTCTAATGTCTGATTTCTTAGCTGAACCAAACCAGACAGTTATTGAAGTGCAGAGGACAGACTCAATGACTGCTGTGTAGAACTGGATTAGCAGCTCCTGTGGCAGGTTGAACTTCCTCAACTGGCGAAGGAAGTACAACCTCTGATGGGCCTTTTTCCCAGTGGAGTCAATGTGGGTCTCCCACTTCAGGTCCTGTGAGATGGTAGTGCCCAGGAACCTGAATGACTCCACTGCTGCCACAGTGCTGTTCAGAATGGTGAGGGGGGGTCAGTGTTGGGGTGTTCCTCCTAAAGTCCACAATCATCTCCACCGTTTTAAGCGTGTTTAACTCCAGGTTGTTTTGACTGCACCAGTGAGCCAGCTGTTGAACCTCCCTTCTGTATGCAGACTCATCATCTTCCAGTTTTAAAAACTAATGGCATATTTAATCTGTGCCCCTGCCTGTTTAAGTAAGAGTCTGTGATGCATGATTTATTTTGAGATTGTGTGGGATTGTTTTGGTATTGGGATACAGTATTAATTGTATTTGTTCAGGTCTTGAATTAGGTCTTAAGTCTTAAATCTGATTTTAAAAACACTGCAGAAAGCCTGTTTAAGCAAATGTAGTATTTTATGAGGTTTCTTGACCACTAGGTGGTGCTGTTCCCAAACTTCTCAGGTACCCTGATGGCCATGTTCTATTCCAAGTTTCGTTACAATGCGCCAAAGCCAAAAATTCATTTCGTAACTTTTGTGCGACTTGGTCTGATGATTATATGATTATTTTTTTTTTTTTTTTTAAGTTAAAGCTGGCTGACGGGGGAACACTGGGCACCTTTAACTCATTATGGTGCAAGGAATCCTAAGAGTTACAAATTTAGGCCAATGGATTCAGAAGTTATTAGCAAAAGGTGCCACTGTCCCAAAACTGCTCGTACACCCTCAGGGCCCAGAGATGATGACTTAAACCAATATTCATTTCAGTGCGCCTAAACATTGCTGAGATACAGGCTCTCTTATTTGGCCAACTTCTTAAGCCTGTTTTTGAGGAACTGTTTGTAATATTAAAAATCAATTCAATAATTCCGGTGCAATTTTGATGGATCTCAGAGTTTGTTGGAGTAGAGGGAAATGTTTTATTAAAATTCAATATAGCGGGAAATCTAGTCGGGTGGACTCATAAATGGCATAAATTTGCAAATTTGACCAGTTGGTGGCGCTAGACGGTTTGAGATCCCAAATTTGGCATGGTTTAATTTAAAACTGTCCTCTACATGACTACCAAATTTTACAACTTTTTACCGTACAGTTCTTGAGATACATGAGGAAAAAGAATAAGAAAAATAAGAAAACCAATAGAAACAATAGGTGCTTAAACACCTTCAGTATTTAGCCCCTAATCAACAAATAAAATACAAGTAGTGCAAATAAAATAATAATACTGTGAATAAAGTATTATGTGGTATGTTCAAATATCAATATAGTGTAAAAAATTAAGTAAAATGACAAAGATAAGCTAACCTGATTTATTTCTGTGCCTCTAGGAGGAGTCTGTGTTGAAGACTGTGCATTTGAAACAGGAGCACGTCTGTGTGATCGAACTGTTGGAGCAAACGATTGAAGACCTGCGTAGTAAAATCGCTGAGCTGGAGAAACAGCAGCCTCTAGTGGAGCGCGAGGTCATTACACAGGATCAGGAGTGCGGCGGAGAGGAATTCCTCATCCCGGATGTCTGCCATGTGGATCTGCAGACCGAAAACATTGCTCTGCTGCCGCTGGAGGCTAAATCAGTACAGACGTCGCCGGTGGACGAGAGCTTTCGGTTTAAAGTGCCTTCACTGGAGCAGGGCCTCACAGAGACGCCTCTGCCCAGACAGAGTGAGCCCTCGCTGGCTTCAGAAACTGAATCTGTCCCTAATCAGGCTGGACCTGGGTCTCAAACTTTTGTGTGCAAATGCCAGCAGCAGCAGCAGGGCGGTTTATTGGCTCAAATCCATAGTGCACCTCCACCTCCTCCCCTTCCAGGCTCTTCATTGCCTCCTCCACCTCCTCCCCTTCCAGGCTCTTCATTGCCGCTGCCGCCTCCACCTCCTCCCCTTCCAGGCTCTTCATTGCCGCCTCCTCCACCTCCTCTACCTGGAATGATTGCACCTCCACCACCACCTCCTCTTCCTGGAATGACCACTCCTCCTCCACCACCTCCTCTCCCAGGCTCTTCATTGCCACCACCTCCTCCACCTCCTCTACCTGGTCTATCTGTGCCTCTCCCTGTCCTTGCTGCAGGAACAGCACCTCCACCACCACCACCACCTCCTCCTCCAGGTCCTCCTGGTCCTCCATCTCTCGGGGCATATGCTCCTCTTCCATTTGGATCGGGGTCTCTTCCCCCTCCACTGCCAATGGGGCTGTACGCGCTCGGAGCAGCGCAGGAGAAACCGCCCCGCAAATGTGTCATGGAACCGCCGAGACCCATGAAGCCGCTTTACTGGACCCGAATACAGCTGCACACCAAAAAGTAATTCAGTACCTTCAGTTTTCACAACATTCATTTTTGGTTCTCAGGGAGGACTGTGCACTTTTAATTCCCCATAAAAAAAAAAAAAAACGCACAATGGCAACTGCAAAAATATTTTAGATATTTAACATTCGATTTATATTTTGTAAATGAAAGTCATGAAAATCATCCGGTTCTGATATAATAATTTATGAAACCAGTTCTCTGTTCCCAACCCTAAATAGTTGTTAAATGATCTAAATGAAAAGCATTTGCTTCATGCATGTTGGAGGAGATTATAGAATAAATGTGTGCTGGATCACATGATAAAATAAGGATATATGGACCCTATTTTAAGAGCGCTAAGCACAATGCTGTGCCATCATAAGGCATACACACAAAGTCATTGGGCATGGCCATGAAGTTTTGGTGTTTTCGTGCAAGCTTGCGCCAAGTCTAGGCGCAAGTGGGTTTGGCGAAATTACACACGCAATGTGCTAATGAGCTGGGTCAAGTGCAATTTAATTCTGAGGCTCTTCTCCGGTTATTAACCAAATTGGCCCGGTTGCTAGGGAGGGTAGAGTCACATGGGGTAACCTCCTCGTGGTCGTGATTAGTGGTTCTCGCTCTCAATGGGGCGTGTGGTAAGTTGTGTGTGGATTGCGGAGAATAGCATGAGCCTCCACATGCTGTGAGTCTCCGTGGTGTCATGCACAGCGAGTCATGTGATAAGATGCGCGGATTGACGGTCTCAGAAGTGGAGGCAACTGAGACTTGTCCTCCACCACCCGGAATGAAGTGAGTAACCACGCCACTACAAGGACCTACTAAGTAGTGGGAAATTGGACATTCCAAATTGGGAGAAAAGGGGATAAAAGAAAACAAACATACAATACACCTACAGATAGCGCAAACACTCCCACCCATGGCTACTTATGCTTTGCACTCTCATGAAAGTTAGATAAGACGTTGTGCACAGTCGTTGAGTGTTGCTAGCACGGTCACGATAATCGAGCTCTTAATCTATTGAGGAGTGTAACAGGTTACTCGTTCTGCTTGTTCTCTGATGTCTTTGTTTTCTTCTTCAGGGACTCGAGTTCTGTTGTTTGGGAGAAGATCGAAGAGCCATCCGTGGATTTTGAGGAATTCGTTGAACTTTTCTCCAAAACAGCAGTTAAAGAAAAGAAGAAACCTCTTTCAGATACAATCAGCCGATCCAAGACCAAACAGGTGTGTTCCATTGGACCCTTTTTTACAGACTGATGACGCATTTCCACCTTGTTAATTGAAAATACAGAGCAGGATGTGTTTTTAAGGGCGCCGTGTTATGTATAGTTCTAGAGATACATTAAAATCAATGGCGTAGCCAAGGGTGGGCCGGGTGGGCTTGGGCCACCCAGAGTATTACAGATTATTTGATGACTTCTAATAAGTTTTTTTTCACCCAATTTGGAATGCCCAATTCCCAATGCGCTCTAATACAGTTTTATGAGTTTACGAGCACTTGAAAACAGAGGACGAATCTCAGTTGCCTCCGCATCTGAGACCATCAACCCGCGCATTTTATCACGTGGCTTGAGCACGTTACCATGGAGACCTAGCGCATGTGGAGGCTTCACGCCATCCACCGCGCCAACCACGCGCAACTCGCCACGCGCCCCACCGAAAAAGGAACCACATTATAGCGACCACGAGGAGGTTACCCCATGTGACTCTACCCTCCCTAGCAACTGGGCCAATTTGGTTGCTTAGGAGACCTGGCTGGAGTCACTCAGCACACCCTGGATTCAAACTAGCGAACTAGCGAACTCCAGGAGTGGTAGCCAGTATCTTTTACCACTGATTTCTGAAATTGAATGCGCCACCTCTCTATTGCTAAGGAAAATTTGGTTAATTATTTTTTTGGCCAATCCATTTTTATTGAGGCCCACCCAAAAGTAATTTCCTGGCTATGCACTTGATTAAAATGATAAAAAAAATAGGTGTGTGTATACAGTGTTGACTATATTACATCACCTTTGTATGTCTCATAAATTCACTGTATTATCCAAAAACAAAATATTATATATTAACCATTTTATCATAGAATTTATTATATCAGGGGTCAGCAACCTTTTTGACATGGAGTGCATTTTTTTTTTAAATTTTCCTGGTCAATGGCTGTGCCATCTTTATTGTCGTAACTGAAAGAAAGTGTTTAGTTTTACTGCAACTCCAGAACTTAAAGAATAACAGAAGTATTGTGAATGTAGATGCTTGTCAGTGCTGTCAGGCTGGCACGGGTTCGAGCTGCAGTCACGGGTCGTGCAGTGTTATGTCTGAGACTCGGTATGATGTAACTCGCAGGCGCTGCTGAAACTTAAATACAGTTTTATGAGTTTACGAGCACTTGAACGCAGAGAAACTATTTCCATGACTGAGTGCTGACGTTTGTGTACAGATCTCAGGCTCCAGTACAGACAGAGCTGAATAAATGCCCGACTGCTTGGCACCACAGAGCACGAGAGATGAATTCCAGCGTTCTGCCCCTGCGAGGGAATTTACTCATTGGAAATATGACCAAAAGATCACGTCTAAAGCAGAACTGAGTTTTTTTCAGCTTGTAAATATCTGTGAATGTTCATAACGCTCTACCGTTTTATCAGATCTGTGTTGAGATTGATATTATAAAGAGTGACATTAATTCACACTGTGTATGTGGAAATGCCATGAGCTTTAACATTAAAATTCTCAGTTCGTCCCATGAAATGTTTCTATAAGGGTTTGTATATGGGCGTTTCTTCAACTACAGGCACTTTTATGTCCCTACTGTTGATTTTAGGAAAAACACATTTCAACTGTCCTGTTAAATGAAAGTCATATTTAAAAAATGGCTTAAACATTTTAATAATGTCTTCAACTATTTCTGCTACTTTTCAAATGCCTTTATTCCATAGAAGTGTGTTTCTTCCACTTCAGGCACTTTTAGTACAACGGACCTCTAGAAATCTCACTAGTTGATGTGTGTGTTCATGCATCACAGGAGATTTATGTCATTCAAGTCATAAATTCTGTATTGTGTTTAATTGAATTCTGTGCTGGAAATAACGCTGATGGAAATGACATTTTTAACGTGCTTCAAATAAAATAAAGCTAATTTCTAACATTTTAAATATCCTAAATACACAATTAAATCATTTTCACAGTTTTTCCAAAATTACAGCTGGGCCAGTCCTACTCAAATGGTCCAATAATTGTAAAGTTGGTTGCATGACCATTTTTAATTTTTTTTTTTTTTTTTTTTTTTTTTTGTGGTATTGCAAAACCACCAGTTTTTATTTTACTTGGTTTAACCACCACGGCCATCTTTGTGTCATGGTGCACGACCAATTTTGGTTATACAGATGTTTACAGAAACCTCAGTATCTCAGCTCAGGATGGTCCTAGCTCATTGGAACAAAAACTGATATCTAGAGCACATTATAAGGTACATGCACATATATAAACATTTAGCATATTCTTGTTCCTTAGACTTAGAACTTCAGTCCTAATGCAATGCTCAAGATCGCTCAAAGTTCCACTTTTAGGGTCAGTTTATAATGGGAAGGGTTCGAGTCACAGTCCTAATTGTTTTTTAGGGGGTACCTAGATAAGTATAGTGTGCATGCAGAACATTTCAGGTTTGAGACTTCTATTTTCTTTTTTTTTATGGGGGCGAGAGAGCGCAATTTTTTTTTTTTCTTCCAATTTGGAGTGCCCAATTCCCACTACTTAGTAGGTCCTCGTGGTGGTGCGGTTACTCACCTCAATCCTGGTGGCGGAGGACAAGTCTCAGTTGCCTCCGCTTCTGAGACCGTCAATCCGCGCATCTTATCACGTGACTCGTTGTGCATGACACCGCGGAGACTCACAGCATGTGGAGGCTCATGCTACTCTCCACGATCCACACACAACTTACCACACGCCCCATTGAGAGCGAGAACCACTAATCACGACCACGAGGAGGTTACCCCATGTGACTCTACCCTCCCTAGCGACCGGGCCAATTTGGTTGCTTAGGAGACCTGGCTGGAGTCACTCAGCACGCCCTGGATTCAAACTCACGACTCCAGAGTGTGATAGTCAGCGCCAATACTCGCTGAGCTACCCAGGCCCCGAAAGTGCAATTTTTTTAACATTTCCCCTCAATTTCAGGTTGATTATCTCTGGTGGCGGACCAGATAGGAACCTGAAATTTTCACAGATATAAGTCATCTATAGTAGCATTCTGTTGTAAAATTTGAGTCTGAGATTCCACTGGTTACAGAGCTAGAGCTAGCAGAAATCTGGGAAAAAGCCTACTTTATTCATGCATTTTGAGAAATCAACAGATGTAATATAAGCATAACAAATAATACAAATGAACAGCATTTTACAGTAGTTGTTTTTGATTGACATACAATAGCTTATGCTCATCAATGAGGTCTAAAATGTTACTACATTTGATATTGGCAACAGTGAAGCATGATCATGTTGATACAGGCATGTAATGAGTTGGTAATGACTGTGTTGCTTGTGTCTATGATGACCAGTGGTGGTTAGGCTTGGTTGAGGACATCAGCGAGGGAAAACTGTGATGTTTTTGTAAAATTCTTCCCACCTGGACCAAGAACATCATTCAAAATATCTATGAGGACAAAGCGTGTTCCCATGAAACAATGTTCTCAGAAAACTGACACCTGCCGAATTAATTACTGCCACCGGATGCTCCCACAACATTTCCGAGAGACTGAGTGAGGAAATCTCACAGCTTCTAATCAAACATGTAGCTTGAAATTGTGGTTTGTCATTCATAAACATAATTACTGTAAAATGCTGTTCATTTTTATTATTTGTTATGCTTATGCTTATTACATCTGTTGATTTCTCAAAATGCATGAATAAAGCAGGCTTTTTCCCAGATTTCTGCTAGCTCTAGCTCTAGCTCTGTAACCAGTGGAATCTCAAGTGCAGTTTTACAGCAGAATGCTACTATAGATGACTTATATCTGTGAAAATTTCAGGTTCCTATCTGGTCCCCCACCAAAGATAATCAACCTGAAAGTGAGGGGAAATGTTAAAAAAATTGCACTTTCTCGCCCCCATAAAAAAAGAAAATAGAAGTGTCAAACCTGACTTGTTCTGCATGCACACTATACTTATCTAGCTACCCCCTAAAAGAATTTAGGACTGAGACTCGAACTTGTTCCAATGAGCTAGGACCGTCCTGAGCTGAGATATTGAGGTTTGTGTAAACATCTGCATAACCACAATTTGTCGTGTGCCATGACACAAAGATGGCCGCGGTGGTTAAACAAAGCAAAATAAAATTACTTAATGAGGTTTCTTACCAGATGTAGTTTTGTTGGTGTTTCTCCCAAAGACAAACTCCGTTGAGATCAGTGCTGTGTTTTGTCATGACTCAGTGAGTCAAAAGTTTAACCCTTTACTGACAGCCCAGAGTCTCCTGAACTGAGATCAGTCAGTTTAAATTTAAACTATGCATAGCATATAGCGAAGACAAAACACAACGTCCACGCAGAAGTACTTGGGGTCGCACAAGGTTAAAGAAACACCCATGGATGTTATTGCTTTACCCCTGTGACTCAGACTTTACATCTTAAAATATGGAAATCCATAATGAATGGTGACTGAGACTGTCATTCTTTCTAACCTTTTATTCATGTAGTTCAGCTGGTAAAGCATGGCACTAACAGTGCCATGATCATGGGTTCAATTTGCCAGGGAACACACAAACTGATAAAAATGTCTCCCTCGAATGCACTAAGTTGCTTCAGATTAAAGCTTCTACCAAATGCATTAAAAAATGTGGTTAATGGAAGAAAGTCGTACGGGTTTGGAACAACATGAAGAGTAAATGATGACAGAATTTTAATTTGAGTCAGCTGATCCTTTAAGGGAGTTTATTTCCTAAAAGTCCAGTGGGCCAAAAAGTGCCCATAGTTGAAGAAACACCTGAATGTTTTAATGTCTTGAGCTTTAATATTTTTGCTCAATCCTGTGAAATGTTTTTGTAATATTTGAATGCGTTCGTCATCACTCGAGAGAACTGCGTCACTCACACGTTTGTGTACATTTCTCAAATCTTCATCTTTTGAATCTGTGTTGTCTTGTACCCGCCTCAGGCTGGGCACATGTTTGCTGCCACCCGTGAATATTCACCCCGGTTACCTTCCAAGCGTCGTTTCGTTGTGACCGCAGCTTTGGCCTTCTCGAGATCCTCTTATCTAAATGAAGAGGGACTCGGGCGGCAGCAGTCTGTGCTGTTTGTTTGAATTCGGTTCTGCCTGCTGATCAAAGCCGGACCGAATTGGACCGACCCTGCAGGCCTGCAAACAAAACGACAACATTTGTGCTGCATTACTGTCCGCTCCAGAATGAGAAGACTTTGTTGTCTATTAATACAACGAAATTGAAACAACGCTGTTCGCCTGGGTCGAGATAAAAGAGATATGGAAAAGTTTATGCAGAAATTTCAAGCATAATCTCATTAATGCATTGTCAAATGTGCAATTTTTTTTTTTTTTAACAAAGGTCTCAGCTAATGAGCCATGTATGTGATTTGTGTTGACTCTGTCAGACACACTAAAAGCATGCTATTTTAATTTGATCCATCCAACAAGAGTGTAAAGTCTTTAATAATAGTGTTCAATAAAAGAGTTGATAAAACATTCTATAAAAAAAAAAATTTGTTCATACTATTCAGAAAATTTGACATGAATATTTTTCCATATTAACTGTGTTGTACACTGGAGATATTGAGTTTTCTTTCCTCAGTTAAGGCTGCCTCTATAACCTAAAACAAAATGCCAAAATTATTCCACAATTCTTAACAGAAATTATCATAATGGGAAATGAATGCGTTGACATGTTGAAGCTGAGACTTAAACATTGTTTAAAATATAAAAAAATATCAAACTTACCAGACCACGTGTCCTACTGTTGCATCCAGTATGAACAGGAAGTAGTAAAGGGAGTTATAGCTGACCATGACTGATTTATTCATTCTGAGTAAACTCCTGAGAAATCAGCAGTTACAGAAATACTCAATCCAGCCCGTCTGGCACCAACAATCATGCCACAATCCAAATCACTGCCATCACATTTTTCCCCAATCTGATGGCTGATGTGAACATTAACTGAAGCTCCTGACCCGTATCTGCATGATTGGCTGATTAGATAATCGCATGAAAAAGTAGATGTACAAGTGTACCTAATCAAGTGGTCAGTGAGTGTATATCAATGAACTTGAAATTATGTTTTGCATATGGAAAATGGAGCCTACATTTAGGAATGTTAAGATTTTTCCCCTTTTTCACCCAATTTGGAATGCCCAATTCCCAATGCGCTCCGAGTCCTTGTGGTGGTGTAGTGATTCGCCTCAATCCGGGTGGCAGAGGATGAATCTCAGTTGCCTCCACGTCTGATACCGTCAACCCGCGCATTTTATCACGTGGCTTGTTGATTGCGTTGCCATGTGGAGGCTTCATGCCATCCACCGCGGAATCCATGCTCAACTCACCACGCACCCCACCAAGAACGGACCACATTATAGCGACCACTAGGAGGTTACCCCATGTGACTCTACCCTCCCTAGCAACCGGGCCAATTTGGTTGCTTAGGAGACCTGGCTGGAGTCACTCAGCACGCCCTGGATTCGAACTCGCGAACTCCAGGGGTGGTAGCCAGCGACTTTACCACTGAGCTATCCAGGCCTCCGTTAAGATTTTTTTACATTCAATTTTGACAATAATATCAGGACACTTAAGCACATTTTAACCCACAATTCTCATTACCGTAACGCATCTCATTGAAAAACATTTTACTGTTACCATTCCCATTGTTTTCAATTCTCATTAACACGGATGTTGTACAATTATTATTGTTTTTTTATTAAAATTGCCGAAAATGAAAGTACCTAGAAAGTACTACTATAATGTGGATATATATACTTTGCAATTTAAATGCACTCACCGAACACTTTATTAGGTACACCTGTTTATTCATGCGATTATCTAATCAGCCAATTGTGTCAAATTAAATCCCTTTGTCACTCAACCATATACACAAGTGCAACAGTGGGTGAAAGTTTTGGGTGCAGGTTCAAGCAACATAGCAGTCATGAGCAGCAGCCATATCACCCTGTAGATCAAGACTGGTTGCCCACTGAAGCTAAGCAGGGCTGAGCCTGGTCAGTACCTGGATGGGAGACCTCCTGGGGAAACTAAGGTTGCTGCTGGAAGAGGTGTTAGAGAGGCCAGCAAGGGGTGCTCACCCTGCAGTCTTTGTGGGTCCTAATACCCCAGTATAGTGACGGGGACACTATACTGTAAAAAGGCACCGTCCTTCGGATGAGACGTAAAACCGAGGTCCTGACTCTCTGTGGTCATTAAAAATCCCAGAACACTTCTCAAAAAGAATAGGGGTGTCCTGGCCAAATTTCCCCATTGGCCCTTATCAATCATGGCTTCCTAATAATCCCCATCCATTAATTGGCTCAGTAATTCTACTCCTCTCCACCAATAGCTGGTGTGTGGTGAGTGTACTGGCGCACTGTGGATGCTGCATACTGGTGGTGGTGGTTGAGGAGAGTCCCCTGTTCACTGTGTAAAGCGCTTTGAGTGTAGTGTCAGAAAAGCTCTATATAAATGTAACAAACAAACAAACAATCATTCATTCATTCATGACAATTACAATAAACATCTGATTTACACAACACAATATACAACATACACCTGGTGCGGGTCCTGATCCTGCGATACCGTTGTGGCAGCAGTGCAATGCATAAGAAGAAGCCTTTATTCTGTCACACATTATACATTTGCATATATACATTGAAATTCTTTTTTTCACATATCCCAGCTAAGCTGGGGTCAGAGGGCAGGGGCAGCCATGATACGGTGCCCTTGGAGCAGATAGGGTCAAGGGCCTTGCTCAAGGGCCCAACAGTGGCATCTTGGTGGTGCTGGGGCTTGAACCCCCAACCTTCTGGTCAGTAACCCAGAGCCTTAGGGTGTGTTCACACTTGGCAGGTTTGGTTCGATTAAAACGAACTCTGGTGCGATTGCTCTGTTAGTGCGGTTCATTTGAACAAGTGTGAACGCCGTCACCCGAACCTTGGTGCACACCAAACAAGTGGACCGAGACCGCCTGAAAAGTGGGTCACTGTCCGCTTCCAAACGAACTCTGGTGCGGTTTGATTGATATATGAACGCAGCATGGACCAAAGTCTAAACGGACCAATAACAGGAAGTAATTTGCCTTTAATACTGACCTCAAGCATACCTGGTTCTTCTCATCATAGGAGCTATGTTGCCCATTATAGTTCGGTACAGGCGTCGGAACCGCCATCAGCCGTCCTTGCAGCAAATCTTCATTTGTGTGTGCAACGGAGGAATTCCTGGCGCTGTTTTGACTCCTTTACACATTTTAATAGCTCTTCGTTTGTTCTCAGCTGGTAAAAATACCACCATATATACATATATAAATATAACGAGCGCATTTCGCCCAGCAGCCAGCATTGTTTTCGATGTTTGGCGAGTTCCGTCAAAAAATATACGTCATAATAGCCGTCCAATCAGGTTGTAACCTTATCCTAATGCCTTTCGTTTTGTATCGTTAGGGTCGGTGTTAAAAATGGCAGTCTGATCGCGAAGCAAACCAGGACTAAATGTATCATTTTCTTTTTTGGTCCGGACCAAGAGAACCGAACTACAAGTGTGAACACACCCTTAACCGCTGATCCACCACTGCCCCTTCCATGCAGATACGGGTCAGGAGCTTCAGTTAATGTTCACATCAACCATCAGAATGGGGAAACGATGTGATCTCAGTGATTTGGAGCGTGGCATGATTGTTGGTGCCAGATGGGCTGGTTTGAGTATTTCTGGGATTTTCACGAACAACGGTCTCTAGAACTCAGAATGGTGCCTAAAACATCCAGTGAGCGGCAGTTCTGCGGACGGAAACGCCTTGTTGATGAGAGCTGATAAAGTCTACGGTAACTCAGATAACCACTCTGTACAATCGTAGTGAGCAGAAGAATAGCATCTCGGAATGCACAACATGTTGAACCTTGAGGCGAATGGGCTGCAACGGTAGAAGACCATGTCGAGCACTTTATTAGGACCATAGCGTTCCTAATAAAGTGCTCGGTGAGTGTATATTATAATAATCTTCGCATTGCGGTTAGTAGAATTGGGAGGTAAAATGTTATTCATGAAAATAATATCACAATGTAAAAAATCTTATTGGCCCTAAAAATAGACTGCTTTTCCTATGCAAAACACGATTTCTTATTAGTTTCTTTGATTTTCGAGAAAAATAGGACCAGGAAATTTTCTTGACTGGTTTCATGACAATCACTAAAAAAAAAAAACACTGTCTCATAATATATGGCGTGCAGACATAAATGACTTATTTATTATGAATTATGTAGTGAAATAAGAGCAGAACGTGTTATGAGATTGTATGTTTCTCGTGGTTGTGGTCTGTCCGGTCTCGAAATCGCATGACATGTCTTTTACACTCGTCTGTGAACAGAACTGAGGTTAACCACACTAATGGCCGTCCCGCGCAATATTTGCATATTCACAGCTCATCCGTTAGCAGAACACTGATGTTCCTCAGCAGCTCGCTGAGTGTTTTTGTTGCAGTCGCCCATCACACGTCCAATCGAAAGCGTTTAGGGCCCCAGACAGATGTTGCAACAGTGTGTGTTGTGGTGTACGGCTTTCGAGTGGTTTCTGGGGCAGAGTGTTTGAGTCGTGTCATGTTTTGAGGTGTTTGGTGTCTGTGGCTTCTTTGTTCCGAGCGACGCAGAAGTATTTTGTCTGCGCGCTGATGGAGTCGTGTTTTATGCGGCAATAGCCGTCCCCACGTCTCATTTATTTAACCATCCACACAAGCTCGTTCCTTAAAGTTTTCAGCTTTTACCAATAAAAAGTGAATAAAAAAAGTTATTTGATCCTGAAGGAACTGAGTAAAGTTTCCAGGTCATTTTATAAATTTGTTTTTTAGCTTGTTTCAAGGTTTTGTGATTGAAATGGTAATTTTGGAGACCTGTATCCTCGGATGATTTGCCCTCATCATGTTTTGGGGATCTGGAGGTAATTTATCTCACGGTTTTTAGCGCAGTTTGACCTGAAAGAAAACGTCAGTGGCCGCATCTCCCGTTTAATGTAAAATAGCTTTGTCTAAAAACAGCCTTTTGTTTTGATCTCATATTTTAAACATGATCCCAGACGGAATAATGATTGAAATAATTGGACGCTCATTTGCCCAGCAACATTTTCTTTTGATAAAGTAATGTGTTTTTGTTTGGTGTAATTGCACAGGGCACGCCAGCAGTTTTGCCCTGTAATGCCTTGGCTGAACTTTTCAGAGTTTGAACAATAAAATACTTAAAGCATAATTTTTCTTCTTCGTCAGTTGCTCATAGCCTGCATATTTTTTGTTAAATAAAAGGTTTAAAGGTTGATTAGAGCCGTCGAGAGCGAGCGTGTGGACGGTTGTATGGTTCTGCTTCTGTCGACTTTAATGTTTGTGGTTGTGTTTTTGGCAGTGGGACGACAGAACGCTGCAGCACACACAAATCAACAGGAAAAAAAAGATCAAGCGTCTTTAAAGATCATTTGTTTACCAGAGTTTCCTGTCTAATTAAAAAAAGCATTTCTCTGTTAGTCACAGCTTGTTTCTCTTTTCAGGAATCTAGAGCAGCGCTTAACTGTTTTTCCTTAAAGAGCGAGATTTTATTTTACATCAACACAGTACCAAAATTGTTTATCGCACAAAAGTAAACGACCATGTCCTTAAAATCCCTTAAAGTGATAATTCAACCAAAAATGTAAATTCACTCATTTACTCATCCCAGATGTGTGACTGACTTTCTTCTGCAGAACACAAATGAAGATTTTTAGAAGAATATTTCAGCTCTGTTGGTCCATACAATGCATGTCAATGGTGACCAGAACTTTAAAGCACATAAATGCAGCATAAAAGTAATCCATATGACTCCAGTGGTTTAATCCATGTCTTAAGAAGTGATATGATAGGTGTGGGTGAGAACAGACCAAAATATAAGTTACTGACTTTCAGTTCAACTAATTACTTTTGGTCACACATGTCGAGCACATTTAAAACATAAATTATGTTCATATGGACGTCTGTTTGTGTTTCTGTGAAAGCTGAACGTGTCATCGTAAGGGAGAAACACATGGTGGTGAGTGTATGACTTGACGATTAGTGAGCAAACTGAGCCTTTATTAGCTTAAAGCACCTACGCGTATCAGTCCAAACAGGCCTTCATCACCAGTGTGTCCGACACGTGACTAACTGAATGTGGATTCATGTTTTCATCATATAGGGAAACACCCACTACTATTTTTAATTATTTTGTGCCCTTTGCGGAGCACCTGTGGTATTTTTTTTTTTAGTACTAGATGCGCTCATGGATATATTTTCTCTCTCTCTCTGTCCCTCTCTTCCTCCCTCTGTCTGTCTGTCTCTCTCTCTGTCTCTTGCTCTCTCTTCCTCCCTCTGTCTGTCTGTCTCTCTCTCTCTCTCTTGCTCTCTCTTCCTCCCTCTGTCTGTCTGTCTCTCTCTCTCTCTCTCTCTTGCTCTCTCTTCCTCTCTCTCTCTCTCTCTTCCTCCCTCTCTCTCTCTCTCTTGCTCTCTCTTTCTCTCTCTTCCTCCCTCTCTCTCTCTCTCTCTCTTCCTCCCTCTCTCTCTCTCTCTCTTCCTCCCTCTCCCTCTCTCTCTCTCTCTCTCTTCCTCCCTCTCTCTCTCCCTCTTCCTCCCTCTCTCTCTCCCTCTCTTCCTCCCTCTCTCTCCCTCTCTTCCTCCCTCTCTCTCTCTCTTCCTCCCTCTGTCTCTCTCTCTTCCTCCCTCTCTCTCTCTCTCTCTCTTCCTCCCTCTCTCTCTCTCTCCCTCCCTCCCTCTCTCTCTCTCTCCCTCCCTCCCTCCCTCCCTCCCTCTCTCCCTCTCTTCCTCCCTCTCTCTCTCTCTCCCTCCCTCTCTCTCTCCCTCTCTTCCTCCGTCTCTCTCTCTTCCTCCCTCTGTCTCTCCTCTCCCTCTCTCTCTCTTCCTCCTCTCTCTCTCTCCCTCCGTCTCTCTTCCTCCCTCTGTCTCTCTCTCTCTCTCTCTTTCTCCATGTGCGCGCACGCGCACACACACACAAACAGCAGAAAGAGTGAAGCCACATAAAATGTTATCTGTCAAAACGTTGCTGATGCCATCCAAAAGAGAGAAGCGTTCGTACTAAAATCATCTCTGGAATAATTAAACAGCTCCTATTTTAATACAATAATATTTAATACAAAAATTTGCCGATAGCTATGTCCACGTTTTGATGATTAATTACAGTGACATGACATGCTGACCTACAGATTTCTTCTCCGCAGATCCATCAGGTATGTTGATGGATTTTATAGGGATATTTTTCAGTCCGTTGGGTCGGATTGCACTCTCACCACAAGCCAACCGTTCCAGAGTTTGTTTGCAGTCGGTCCAACCAGTTGTTTTGGTGCGGATCCGGGTGCGATTGCCGTGTTCAAATATGGCTAACCGAACCAAGGGAGGAAATGCACCAGGTTCCGAAAGAAATGCTCCAAATGAGTCAGGTGTGAAAACACCCTAAATATCTCTCGTATTTTGTTTATCCTCATAGATGAACCTGTATTTAATGCAGTATGGTCAATGTTTTCCCTTGCATTGGTTTGTTCATGGTTTTTGAGGATGTGGTCATCAATCATTTGACTAGATGAATTTGCACTGATACTATCGAGCTGGATTATATTCTTTTCAACTACAAAATAGATAGGAAGCGTATTCTATGTAAAAGCCGATTTTTGTGTTTAGCTGAATTATTTGCTGTCTGTGACCCCGATCAGAACAGTCCTGAGATGCATGAGTTCATGAGTTGAGAACCACTGATCTAGAACAACTTTCTGTTTGTTTCCATACGGTGTCCTTCACATTGAATTGTAGTTTAAGTGACAGTATCTCTGTTTGAGTTTGTGTGATCGGATTAGGCGCAGTGATCATTATTGTCGTCTGGTTCCTCTTTGACGTCACGTGAGCATTCTGATGTCAGTCTGATCAGAATGGATTGATAATTTGAGTGGCATGTTTCCCCTCTCAGACAGTCTTATGTTTAGTTCTCAATATGTTTCTATGTACAGACAGAGCTCGCCATTGTCCACACGACTGATAAAGATCAGAGCGGAATGAATTGTGTTTGTTCTTCAGGTTGGAGCCAAACTCTCTTCATTTTAAATTAAAGCGGAAGTGTGTCATTTCTGCAACACCAAACGGAATTTCAGAAATGATTGTTTTCAAACTGCTTTCCTGAATACTCCCATTGGTCAAACAAACAGATAGTCCCGCCCCAAACTCTCACCACTGGTTGAGTCAGTGTTGTCAGTGTCAATTGGTATATGCAGATAAACAAAGCAATGATTTGATAATGTGTTTACAGTGTTTGGGAAATCGACCTATGTATGGTTTATTTACAATTGTCTCTGCATGATTAGCTGGGATACGGGGAAGTATTTTGTCATCGAAATGCAAATTGACAGCTGCTTGAAGGTGTCGTGACTAAATGCAGTACATTTCTTGAGTTCATTCAATGTGATTTTGGATGCTATCATTATTGTATTAAATACTGTCATCATGTTATTGGTGATTTGTTTGTGTGTGTTGTAGGTGGTCAAGCTGTTAAACACGAAGCGTTCTCAGGCAGTTGGGATTTTAATGTCCAGTTTACATCTCGACATGAAAGACATTCAACATGGTGAGTTATAATGTATTATTGTTTCCTCAGTAGAACCTCTGATTGACTTTACTGTTTTTCTTATTGAGCTTTCTTGGTTGTTTCTTGAATTGTTTTCACACCAAAAAAACATGGCTGAACTGTGTGCGTGCGCGTTTGTGCGTGAGTGAACGTGCGTTTGTGCGTGAGTGAACGTGCGTTTGTGCGTGAGTGAACGTGCGTTTGTGCGTGAGTGAACGTGCGTTTGTGCGTGAGTGAACGTGCGTTTGTGCGTGAGTGAACGTGCGTTTGTGCGTGAGTGAACGTGCGTTTGTGCGTGAGTGAACGTGCGTTTGTGCGTGAGTGAACGCGCGTTTGTGCGTGAGTGAACGCGCGTTTGTGCGTGCGCGTTTGCGTCTGCGTGTGTGCGTGCGAGCGCGCGTCTGCGTGTGTGCGTGCGAGCGCGCGTGCGTTCGTGTGTGTGTGTGTCCAGGTATTCCATAGGTTGTGGGGACCAAATGTCCTCAAGGATAGTAAAACCTGAAATTTCCCATGAGGAAAACGGCTTATCATACTAAACGATGTTTTATTGAAAATGTAAAAATGCAGAACGTTTTTTGTGAGGGTTAGGTTTAGGGTTAGGGTTAGGGGATAGAATCTATAGTTTGTACAGTATAAAAATCATTATGTCTATGGAGAGTCATCATAATGATAGCTGCACCAACATGTGTGTGTGTGTGTGTGTGAGATTGTGTTTGTGTGTGTGTGTGCGTGTGTGTGAGATTGTGTTTGTGTGTGTGTGTGTGTGTGAACACACAGGGCAGTGACAGATAAAGGTTAAAGGTCACAGATGAGACATTTCAGTATGTGACCTCTGTTCAGATGGTCTGCGGTCATCAGAGGTGGATATTATGAAAGCTAGACGTTTGTTTCTTGCGTGTTTCCTGTTTTGGCGTTCGGTTGTGTTTGAATGCTCGTCTGCTGTTCTCGTGGTGGCAGCGAGTGTTTCCTGATGTTCTGATTGGCAGCGTCTGAATCAAACGGCATCAGATCCACAATAGTATCAGATGGAGCACTGATTGTGAACCGCCTCTGAACAATGGGGTGGCAAAGGGGTGGCAACACTGAAGTAAGCGCACATGCATAGTTCTTCTGGATTAAGATACCGAGCTTCATTGCAACAAGTTCTAGTTCATTTAAGGCACTATCAAAATACGAATGCTCATGAATTAACGATTCAGTTGCATTTACACGAGAGAGGCCATAAAGTAATGATTGTGCTGCTGTTTTACTAACATTAAAATGCATTTTTAGCATTCTTACATAACATTAAAATATCAATCTCCAGAGCACCAAGACATTGCCAATTAAACACATTAACATACTGTAAATATTTATCAGTGTTGGTGGTAGGTTTATTTCTTAAAGTCAAATATCTCTGTATAGCAGGATTGCATTCTCATTACACCTGGATGAGACTACCTCGTCCAGGTTGTCTCGAACCGGTTGTTTTGGTGCGGATCCAAGTGCGATTGCTGTGTTCGTATACATGATGGGTGATGTCGGCGTAAAAGATTAATCATGTATCAGTGTATTACTATAACGGCATCTTAATGCCATTAATCAAAGCACATTATTGACACTCGCTCGCTTGATAGATTACAGCCACGTGCACTCATGTCGAGCGACGTCTGCAAACAGTGCCTGTTTTGTAAACGTTGTTTGACCAACGCTGTTGTAATTGACTGCAAAAAGAAAATGTTCCCATAAAGGAGAAACACATGGGGCTTCTCTATCAGCGTTTCATTTTCTCCATTTGCCATTTTCAACTACACATAACGGTTGCAGAACAGTGATGTCATCAAGTTGACCCACGTGAGACACAGGTGGAGCATCCATCTACAAATCCATTCCGGTGCATTAGCGGAGGTTATAACTGTGTCTGTTTGACGCTTCGTTTTCTTGACCAAAACTTGTGCTCCAGATGCGTCATTAAACGTGAGTTGAACCGACCACGGTGCCAATGCTTCCTGAACCGTGGGTGGCGAACCGTACGGTTTGGTTTTTTACCGAGAACCGTTACACTCCTAATATACGGTATGTCTAATAGAACCCAACTAAGGGAGAAAACACTGGGTTCAAAAACAAATGCTCCAAACGAGCAAGGTGTGAAACCCCCAAAGTTTCAAACTATGTTTAACTTGAAACAGCTGTTTATAACTCGATGTAACCAAAGTGAGACACTCAGTCTAAAGCATGTGTACATTGACGCATCCTTAGAAAAGCAATTATACAGATTCGGATAGATTGACGAATTCAATTAAAAATGGATTGCTGTGGACTGTAGGCCAATGAGAAGCTTACTGTGTGTGTGTTTGTTTATTTATCCCCAATTTGGAATTCCCAATGCGTTCTAAGTCCTCGTGGTGGCGTAGTGACTCGCCTCAATCCGGGTGGCGCAGGACGAATCTCAGTTGCCTCCGTGTCTGAGACGTCAATCCGTGCATCTTATCACATGTCTTGTTGAGCGCGTTACCGCGGAGACGTAGAGCGTGTGGAGGCTTCACGCTATTCTCTGCGGCATCCACGCACAACTCACCACACGCCCCACCGAGAGCGAGAACCACATTATAGTGACCACGAGGAGGTTACCCCATGTGACTCTACCCTCCCTAGCAACCGGGCCAATTTGGTTGCTTATTAGACCTGGCTGGAGTCACTCAGCACACCCTGGATTCAAACTCGCGACTCCAGGTGTGATAGTCAGCATCAATACTCACTGAGATACCCAGACCCCTACTGTATGTTTAATAATATGAAAATAAGTAATATATTGCCTTCTAAAGCCACGTTTTATATTGTCCTATCAATGCTTTACTCGTCTGCCACTATGCTTTAATGCATTTTAATTATCTGAATAATTATATTTAAAATATTTATTATATTTATAAATATTTCATTATATAATGATTAAATATTGTTAGTTGAGGGCCTTTCTCAGTAAATATTTTTATGCGTGAATAATTATGATCAATTAAAGGAAAATTCTGGGTTTAGCTCATTCGACTGTATTTGTGGCATAATGTTGATTACCACAAAAATTTATTTCGACTCCAAATGTGTGTTCCAGTGAGACACTTACAATGGAAGTCAATGGGGTCAATTTTTGGAGGTTTAAAGGCAGAAATGTGACGCTTATAATTTTATAAAAGCACTTACATTAATTCTTCTGTTAAAACTTGTGGATTATTTGAGCTGTAAAGTTGTTTAAATCGTCATTTTTGTGGCGGACAGCTGTTCCGCCTTATGTCGTCATGGCAACAAAGTTGTAATATTGTCTCTAACTTTCCACAGATGCGGTTAGTCAGTGATTTAATCACAGTAAAATCATGTTAACACACATATTGTTTATGTCTTGTGTCTATACTTTTGAAACAGTGAGTATTTTAATGTTTACAGATTGACCCCATTGACTTCCATTGTAAGTGTCTCACTGGAACACACATTTGTGCTTTTATAAAGAAAAGGAGGGATGACTTTAATGTTTGTGTATTATGCCAGAAATGCTGTCGATTGAGCTTAACTTGTATTGAACCCGGAACATCATGTAATTAATTCGATTAACAATTTTAATCAATTAACAGACCTGATACAAATAAATAAGTAGTTTAAGTGACTTGTAATTGTCATCTAGAAAGCTTCATGGGAGTGGACGGTCATTGGCGTGATTCCTGTTTCCATAGTTACACCGACTTCTCTGATTGGTGGATTCTCGCAGTTCTTTTAAAATGCGCTTTCTTGAATAACTTTAAAATGAGGTGTTGTTTACAGAAGCAGATCTCATGGCAGGTCTGTCTTGAAAGGTTTGTTATCGTCGCAGAAAATTAATTCCTCTAAGGAAAAGAAGCAATGGAATTTTTACTTCCGAAACCTCTGAATCTGCTTTAGCTCTCTGTCTCTCTCTCGTTTCATGTCAGTATATTTTATTGCAGTGCTAGCAGAACTTTATTTCCATCTAATCAATGTGTTTATACATTGAGACTCTCCTGCACATGGTTTGAGTTCCTGCGTGAGAATCGTGGAGATTATAAGAGCGAGATATTTCGGAGCAATGCCTTCATTTCTAAAATAATTCTACATTTAATATTGAACCCTTATGTTGTGTTCCAGTAATTTTGACCCGGATGACTTTTTTTTTTATTTTGTATTTCTTTATTTTTTTTTTTTAATATTTAATCCAATTGAAATAAAATTCTCTGACTTCGTTCAAATATGGTATCTGAATTTTTTTTTTTTTTACCTTTTTCTTCATTTATTTTATTTTTTTTTTTTATTTAACTTTGTTACACATGTGTTCCTAGTCAAAAATGACCGGACATTGGAGATTATAGATTAGACTACAAAAACAGAAATATAAAGTGTTCAGGAGCATCCCAATCCTTTTGATGAACACACATGTGGATGTGTTTTTGCACACACACAAAGTCCTCGGGCACTGTGTGTGTGTGTGTGTGTGTGTGTGTGTGTGTGTGTGTGTGTGTGTGTGTGTGAAATATTGGTTGAGAAATTGATCAATATTTAAATCCTATTTTACTATTAAGTTTTCACTTTTACATTTTGTTTTTGTTGATATGGATTCTTGGTGCATATCACTATTGGGCAGGGAGGAGAACTTTTGATAAAAACAGACTCAAATATTGATCCGTGTCTCACCCACACCTATCATATCAATTCTGAAGACATGGATTAAACCACTGGAGTCTTATGGATTACTTCTATGCTGCATTTATGTGCTTTTTGGAGCTTCAAAGTTCTGGTCACCATTCACTTCCATTGTTTGGACCTACATAGCTGAAATATTCTCCTAAAAATCTTAATTTGTGTTCTGCAGAAGAAAGTAAGTCAAACACATCTGGGATGGCATGAGGGTGAGTAAATGATGAGAGAACTTTCATTTTTGGGTGAACTACCCCTTTAAGAAAACACAAGAGCATCCGCAATAAGCAGAGTTCAAACTCCTCTTCCATCAAGCAAGGGATTGTGGGAAATATTAGCCAAAAGAGTTTACAGATCCACACCTCAAATATAGTAATAGTAGACCATTCAGACAACTTTGGGACACTCATTTCCACATACCACTGTATGTTTTGGGACACCCTAATTTAATCGCGGATACTGCTAAGGGTGGATAGAGTGCAGATTCGGATGCAGGGTAGATTCATGGCATCAAATCTTTGAAAGATATTGGAGACATTATTTTTTGAGCAGATATCCCACATACTTGCAAAAGTACCACTGTTGATGCATGTCAGTTTATTACCTGGCTCTAAATGTCACAAAAACAAGTGAAATGTGATTGGTGTTTTAACATGACAGTCAGATGTGGATAGTCGAAACACCTAAGGGCAAGACTAATAGTCTTCGTCTAAATTTTAAAATATAAAATGTAGGAGAACATGAAATCATGGTGACTTAAGCATGCACTAATCAATGACTTACAGGGGAAGTTTATGGGAAATGTGAGACTTTTAGTTTTAATCCTTGTGAAATGTTGATTTGGTCGAGCACAGAGAGAGAGAGAGAGCGCTCTGCAGGTCAAAGGTCAGTGGACCCTGTGTGTTAAGTTGCTTAAGTTATTTTCAGAGGTGTAATAAATCGTCAGTCCTGATGCTGGGGGCTCGAGGCGGGGCAGCTGATGTGGTTAATTGCCCCAGACTCATCGCGGGGTGTTAAAGCGGCTTAGAGCGGCGGGTGGGAACGAGTGAGGTTTGAGAGTTTAACGGAGCAGAAGTGTGTATGTGTGTGTGTGTGTGTCCTGGTACTGCCTCGAACCAGCAGTCGTCTCACTGTCTCATTTTAATCTCACTCTTTTTCTTTCTCACCATTTTTTGAGAATTTTAGATTTCTGATCCACAGATCTGGCGTCTCTGTGTCGCATTTTAGAGCGGCTTTTAATCTCACACACATACACTCATTAATACTCTTGCAGAATTACACAAGCTAAATTTCACGGGTTGGGTCACTCACAGTTTTAAAAAGCATACTTGCACCACAAATTAACCATGGTGTTACTATATTACTATTTTATTATACAGGTCTTCCTGTATTATTACTATGGTTTTACTAGGATGATCATGGTTAAAATTTGGTTACTGTAGTAAAACCATGGCAAATTTTCTTAAAGGGATAGTTCACCCAAAAATGGAAATTCTCTCATCATTTACTCACCCTCATACCATCTCAGATGTGTACGACTTTCTTTCTTCTGCAGAACACAAATGAAGATATTTAGAAGAATATTTCAGCTCTGTAAGTCCATACAATGCAAGTGAAAGGTGACCAGAACTTTGAAGTTCCAAAAAGCACACAAATGCAGCATAAAAGTAATCAATTCGACTCATGGTATAATCCATGTCTTCAGAAGTGATATGATAGGTGTGGTGAGAAACAGATCGATATTTGAGTCAGTTTATCAAAAGTTGTCCTCCCTGCCCAGTAGGTGGCATATGCACGAAGAATGCGAATCATCAAAAACAAAAGAATGTGAAAGTGAAAGTGGAGATTAATAGTAAAAAAGGACTTAAATATTATAATATAAGCACTCCGTTGTTGATCATGTTGATTCTACACAGATAAGGTGTTTTTTTTTTTTTATTTTTTTTTAATAGTTCAGCTGAGAGTTTTGTGCATTTATTTTTTTATGTAATGAGTTTGATTATAACAGCTGATGATTTGTGTCTCCAGCGATCCTGAATCTTGACAACACGGTGGTTGATCTAGAGACGTTACAGGCGCTTTATGAGAATGTAAGTGAAATTTGATGTCCTCCACATTTTCCTCATTTCTGCAGCTCATGTCCCATCATTCCATTGTTTTTTGAAGGTTTTATGGAGGAATAGGTCAGGAGCACCACAAAGGTCTTTTTTTATTTTTGTATTTTTTTTATATAAAGTGTTTCCTTTATCATATCAAACTACTGATTACACACATCAGTTGTGCATTTGATAAAATGCGATCTCCAGATGGATTATAACACAGTTGAAAAAAAATCCCATAGACTTGCATCAAAGGAGGGACTCGAGTCATTTCTAGAGAGCAGAATATCACAGACACTCTTTTGAATTGAGTCAGTAAACAACCACCAAGAACGCCCTAGCAACCACCCAACAACGCTCTAGAAAACACCATCCACACATTAGCAACCACATAGCAACACCCTGGCATTGTTATGAGTGAAATGCACAGGAAAACACCACTCACATTATCTTCAAAAAATATATTGTGTAGTTTTTTTTTGGGGGGGGGGGGATTCCCCTCCTCAATTCCCAATGTGCTTTAAGTCCTCGTGGTGGCGTAGTGACTCGCCTCAATCCGGGTGGTGGAGGACGAATCTCAGTTGCCGCCTCGTCTGAGACCGTCAACCCGCGCATCTTATCACGTAGCTTGTTGAGCGCGTTACCGCGGAGACGTAGCGCGTGTGGAGGCTTCACGGCATCCACGCTCAACTCACCACGTGCACCACTGAGAACAAACCACATTATAGCGACCACGAGGAGTTTACCCCATGTGACTCTACCCTCCCTAGCAACCAGGCCAATTTGGTTGCTTAGGAGACCTGGTTGGAGTCACTCAGCACGCCCTGGGATTCAAAGTGGCGAACTAGCGAAATCCAGGGGTGATAGCCTGCGTCTTTACCACTGAGCTACCCAGGCCCCCAGCATGCATTTTCTAATTAAAATGGCGTAAAGATCTGCCAATCATAGTGAAAGTGTCTTAAGCACAACAAATCTTTAAAATACGAGAAAAAGATTTCCTTGCGCGGGTATGAGAATCAGACTACGACAAACAGACTGTGAGTTTCCCTTCGAGCAAAACTGAAAAATCAAACAATTCACCCGACATCAAACACCACCGAAACACAGACGCACAAACATTTTTGGGCCTTCAGGAAGGTGATCGAAGGCAGAAAACTGCTTTCACGGGGACAACAGAGAAAAATGAGCTTAAAACACTTTCATTTTGCACAGCGCCATGCGCAGCGACAAGCGTGAATATAAACTCTGGAAAAGTTCTCGTCTCCATTAAGCGTCATCATGCAATCAATCATAGCCGTCCCGCTCGATCGATGTACACACAGCACTTCACACGCGGTGATTAGCTGACCGCCGCCTCCATACGGCCTCGCTCTGCATCCCATTTACTGCGTTTTTAAGTGTAAATACTTTTAATATGAAGCAGCTTTCAGGCCATGAGCACCTTCAAACGCAGATATAAAAAGACAATATACAGATACGTCAGCGAGCCACCGGTGGCTTTAAGATGGGCGGTTTGATGTATACAGGAACGATGGGTCAGATGGCAAACTCGCACTCATAAAACACATTAGCGCGATCATAAGGTGCATTAAAGCAGCCTGATTGCTGCACTGCGAGAGACTTTGTATGTTTTTCTTTTTCTGCCGTTTGAACAGGTCTGGACTCCATAATTACAGAGCGAGCCAGACACAAACATTGTAATGTTTCACCCTCAACAGAGGCAGACAGACAGAGAGACAGAGAGAGACAGACAGACAGAGAGACAGAGAGAGACGGACAGACAGAGGGAGAGAGAGACGGACAGACAGAGGGAGAGAGAGACGGACAGACAGAGGGAGAGAGAGACGGACAGACAGAGGGAGAGAGAGACGGACAGACAGAGGGAGAGAGAGACGGACAGACAGAGGGAGAGAGAGACGGACAGACAGAGGGAGAGAGAGACGGACAGACAGAGGGAGAGGGAGACGGACAGACAGAGGGAGAGGGAGACGGACAGACAGAGGGAGAGGGAGAGGGAGACGGACAGACAGAGGGAGAGGGAGAGGGAGACGGACAGACAGAGGGAGAGGGAGAGGGACAGACAGAGGGAGAGGGAGAGGGACAGACAGAGGGAGAGGGAGAGAGAGACGGACAGACAGAGGGAGAGGGAGAGGGACAGACAGAGGGAGAGGGAGAGGGAGAGGGACAGACAGAGGGAGAGGGAGAGGGAGACGGACGGACAGACAGAGGGAGAGGGAGAGAGAGACGGACAGACAGAGGGAGAGGGAGAGAGAGACGGACAGACGGAGAGAGAGAGAGAGCAGACTGCGAGAGAGAGGCAGACAGACAGACAGACAGACGGAGAGGGAGAGAGAGAGAGAGAGAGCAGACTGCGAGAGAGAGGCAGACAGACAGACAGACAGAGACAGAGAGAGACAGACAGACAGACAGACAGAGGGAGAGAGAGACGGACAGACAGAGGGAGAGGGAGACGGACAGACAGAGGGAGAGGGAGACGGACAGACAGAGGGAGAGGGAGAGAGAGACGGACAGACAGAGGGAGAGGGAGAGAGAGACGGACAGACAGAGGGAGAGGGAGACGGACAGACAGAGGGAGAGGGAGACGGACAGACAGAGGGAGAGGGAGACGGACAGACAGAGGGAGAGGGAGACGGACAGACAGAGGGAGAGGGAGACGGACAGACAGAGGGAGAGAGAGACGGACAGACAGAGGGAGAGGGAGAGAGAGACGGACAGACAGAGGGAGAGGGAGAGAGAGGCGGACAGACAGACGGAGAGGGAGAGAGACAGACGGAGAGGGAGAGAGACAGACAGACAGACAGACAGAGAGACTCAGATGGGCAGTAATGATTGTCAGTCAGTGCAGCAAATTTAAGTCCATACAGGAAGGAAGAGAAAAATCAGTGACCCTTCACTCAAACTCATTACACAAACCAAACCTTTTCTTTGAACACTTCAATGAGACACGCAACCATCCGTGACAGCTCGTGGTTTTACAGAGCCCCTTCCTTAGAGGACAGGGAGGGAAATTTATTTTCTAATGCGTTCCCTCGCAATACCATAATCCATCCGTTATGAAAATCAACCACGATTTTACTACAGTACCCATAGTTGAACTCAAGGCCGTAGGTGTGATTTGAAAGTTGGTAGGGACACATTACAAAGAGAATAATATTCAAAATGTTGGTATTAAGAGATTGTGAGAAAGTCAGTCTGGTAATAAAGGGAAAATAACATTATTACCTCATATAACAAGTGTCATGTCTTATTTCTCTACCCCACCATTTTAAAGTGTGTGTCTGTGTGTCTGTGTATGTTTTTTTTAAAATAAACCGATACTGAGCACTAGGGCTGCACGATATGGTGGGAAAATGCGATATGCAATAAACTTATATAATATGAGATGTGATTAAGATTAATGTGTCAAAATAAGTCGACTGTTTTTAAATAGATCTGCATTAAGAAAAAATTAAATGCAAGGTACAAATGGTAGGCAAAACTATGCAAAATAACATCATCTTTACATTTTCCCCACTATAATCTTTTCTCAGATTGCTCTTAAGTAGTTACATTTTAATCTGAAAAAGTAGGCCTTGTTAAGAAAGGCTTTAGGGTTACAACTAATTACTATTTTGATAACAATGGCCTAATTGTGTTGTATTTTATTTACAATGCATGCTTTTCCTATCTACACCAGTGTGCAAAATAAAAATACATATAAAATACAGTATTGGTTCAGACATTATTTGCTGACGTAGGCCGACTCATTTTAATGAGCTGCTTGCTCAACTCGCACGACACACCTATACCAGAGGAATGCCAAGTATTTTTTACTGTCTTTATAAACTTTACTGATGAATACATTAAATGATACCGCAAGTTCATCAGCGATATATCGCGAAAATCGATATATTGTGCAGCCCAACTGACCACAACTAAAATTCTTAATTTTGATTGCAATCAGTTCTCCTGTGCAGTTGTTCTAGCATATTAAAATCCTGCACTTATAATTTACTCCCATCCTTGACACAGTCGTTCAAGTTCAAAGGTGTCTTTCTCAAAAGGGTGCTTACCGGGCCATAAAAGCAGAATCCTCCATTGGGCCACTTGCAAAACTCAGAATGCTTTTTTGACTTTGAAAGGAAACATTTGTACGCCAAAAGTATGCTCGTTTAAATCTGTTAATTTCAAAGATTGGACCCAAGATACAAATGAAAATCTCCCTGTTTAATCTCCAGAAAATAAAAGAATTATGCTGTAATCACAAACAATTGTGATTGGTGCATCGTCAACAGCGCTGAGAAAAGTAACAGGTGCCACTTGACAACAACGTTTATGCATCGCTTATGAAGCGGTCGGACATTAATTTACACATGAATAAAGATACTGAGGAACTTTAATAGTCATACAAATGAAATCAATAATAATGATCATCGGACTTAAGAAAACAGTTTCCAAATCACCAAATGCCAGTTTACAAAACAAGTGCCCCTTATTTCTGCGGGTCGGTCAGTGTAGCTAGTCTTTCTGAAAATATAGTGTTTATGAATACATTAGTAGCCTAAACACTTTAAAAACATTCATTATTACAACAGTTTCAATACACACAATTTTCTACTTAGCCTATTTAATATTATGCTAATATATTAATATATTATACTCCCCAGTTCCCAATGCGCTCCAAGTCCTCGTGGTGGCGTAGTGACTCGCCTCAATCCGGGTGGCGGAGGACGAATCTCAGTTGCCTCCGCGTCTGAGACTGTCAGTCCGCACATCTTATCACCTGGCTTGAGCGCGTTACCGCGGAGACGTAGGACGTGTGGAGGCTTCACGCTATTCTCCGCGGCATCCACGCACAACTCACCACACGCCCCATCGAGAGCGAGAACCACATTATAGCGACCACGAGGAGGTTACCCCATGTGACTCTACCCTCCCTAGCAACCGGGCCAATTTGGTTGCTTAGGAGACCTAGCTGGAGTCACTCAGCACACCCTGGGATTCAAACTAGCAAATTCCAGGGGTGGTAGTCAGCGTCTTTTTGGCAGCTCTCATCTTAAAACAATAGCTGTATTTTTTGTTTTAATGCATGTGACCAATCGCTCACCATCTGCCTTCAGATGAAACGACGTTCAAAAGTTGGCAGTTTTCAGCACACATAGTTTTACAGCATTCAGGGCACATTCCTGCAGCGACGCGGTTTCCACATTTGTTTTAATATTAATGCGTTTCAGGATGGTGCATGTGAAGTTTAGCAGACATTGACTCCAGATACTCCAAACATCCTGCTGTTGTGAAAAACAGAGTTGCGCTTTAATCTCTTGTATGGTGATTCAGACTAAATGTCTTGGCGTTAGATCAAAATGAGAGTGTAATTACTGATATTACATTCCTGCAGGATGTGAGTAAAACACTAACACACAGTCACATGTCACCATGATGAAATATAAACCGTTAAAACGCTTCAGGCATACAGAGAGAGCTTCACTGCTCTTACATAAATTTACTATAGTATGTATAGTTTTTCACCTGTTTTATCATCCTGCCCCAGGTGAAAATGGCAATCTCTTGGTAACAGCACAACATGCATGATTTGAGGGATCACTCATGTCTGGAGCACAAACCCTGCAGGACAACTTAATCTCGTGTTTTTCTTGCCGTAGTTCATGTCGATAAGTCTGTCAGTCCAGTCTGGCAGTTTGACACATTTTCACAAAACCACATTTTCCATAATTTGCTCCTTCAAACACTGATTCTGTTCTTTAGCTGAGAGAGAAGTAAACCTGTGAGACGGTGGCGCTTTACGCTGCTTTTATTGGACTAACGACTTTGATTACTCTGTTCTCCCGACAAACGAACCCAAATAGTCGTGTGTGTGAAACGCGAACAACATTGTGCAGATTGGAGTAAAATATGCTGGAGTTGATTTTGACAATCAGCATGAAGTCTGGTTTATTTTAACACCTTATTCTGCCCAAGAACCCCCCACTTACACAGGAAGAGACCATCTGACTGACATGTCAAGGGACTAATCACAGTTCACTTGTTTTATGTGATGTTTAAAGGAATATTACGGGTTCAATAAAAGTTGTTTAATCGACAGCAAAATAAATAAATAAATTTGACTCGTCCGTCCTTTTCTTTAAAAAAAAAAAAAGCACAAATCTGTGTTGCAGTGAGAAACTTGCAATGGAAGTCAATGGGGCCAATTTTTGGAGGGTTTAAAGGCACAATTATTTTTCTTTTATTTTTTTGCAGTGAAAACTCACAAATCATCATTATGTACCTTTGTAATTGTGTTAATGACATTGTACATGAAATTACATGTTAATATTTTTCTGCACAGTAACCAAATATGCAGTTAGCAAGCAAAAGAAAAACAATTATAATTACACACAAAAATACCATATATTTATTTGAAACCTGTGGGTATTGGAAGACCCTTAATTATTTTTGTATAACATTTCTAAAGTTAAAATAGACGTGCAATAAATCTGTAAACTAAAAACACAAATGAGGATCAGTAATTAATTACTTTGTCTGATATTGAAATCTGATATATAGCCATATACAAGCAAATACAATTAGAGTTAATATATTTTAGCATTCATGTACAAATTTAAAATCCAAGTGTTTTTAAAAAATGTTACTGTATCAAGCACTTTAAGTTCTAACCACATTTAACTACACAACTAATGGGGGTTTAAGTGAATGTTTGGGTTTCTGTGTATAAACGTGGATTTTGTGTCTCATTCGTAGCACTCAGGGTGAAGATTAAGTGCTAGCTGTTATGTCTGCGGTCCCGTGGAAGTTTAGACAAGGATTTTGATAGTGAATGCAAAACGTGGAGGAGATGAGGCGGAGACACTTACACCGTTACTATGGCGATGATACAACGGCAGCTGTGCATTTGGATATGTTGCTTCAAGCTTTATCTGTTTTGCCACTGTCAAACGTGAAGTTAAGCGATGCGATTTACGTTTTCTGCTGTTAGTTTGCGGAAATGATCAATTGCAAGCTACCGCAAATAATGCGGAAGATTGGTTGAATTGGCAAAATCCTGGAGGGGCTGAATAATAGATTGCAATTAAAGGTCAATTATCATGCTATTTTTAAATAATGAAACAGCAGTATCTGTTAATGTGTGAAGACGATTATTTGTTTTCACAGGCGTTACTTAGAAAAATAAATATACAGTTTATTACATTTTCTTGCTCAAACTAAACTTAGTATCTTTTGACGATGTAAGGCTACGAACCTTGTAAACTTTGTCAAATTCTGTGACTAGTCTACTGCAAAAAAATATAGTTTTTCGACTCTGTCTTATTTTCTGGTAAAAATATCTAAACAATTTGCCAGTGTGGTACGAAAAGTAAACTTGTTTTCCATTTGAATCAGGTTTATTTCTCACCCCACTGGCAAATAGTTTTCTTTTTAATGAGCATAAACATTGCTACAGTTTGTCAGATTTCTCTGAAAACTAGTAAATGTATCTTCACATTGTTTTGATATTTTTATTGGACAAACAAGACAAAACTACTCCGTGAGAAAATGAATTTTTTGCAGTGTTTTCCCTCGATAGGTCTCGGTGTCGCTGTCTGGTATATTATAAACATGACTGGTTTTCTGTCTGACTGATATAAACCTGTCCACACTGACAGACACGCAGGGCTGGATTGGTAATCTGGCATACCGGGCATTTTCCCGGTGGGCCGACGCACTTTGGGGCCGATCAGGGGCGTACTGGCCATCAGGAGAACCCGGTGGGCCGGCCGCAAAACAAGCTGAAATGAGCCACCCCGTTATGCAGAATGGGCCACAAAACGCCGCCGCGATATGCCAAAGGGGGCAGCGATATGCAGAAAAGGACAGCGACAACCCCCCCACCCCGCTCAACTTTTGGGCTAGTTTCTCTTCCCAGTCCACCCCTGCAGACACGCATCACGTAAAGCCAGCCAATCAGGATGAAACTGAGTTTTGAGAAAGTTCTTGTTATTTGTTTGTGCAATCTAAAGCTCGGATGCGCTCTGTACGATTCTGGCCACGATTCTGACGTCTGAGACAACTTTTGGGAATCCTAAAGGATTTCTGTCATCGAAGGGCAAAATCGGCAGTCTTACAACGTTCAGTGTGACATGTTCACAGACGGCCGATTAACAGCCTTTGCGATGATCTTCAGCCTCCGACGAATTTCTGGCAGTGTCTGAAATTTATCATCGAAGTCGTATAGTGTGACTGCTATTAGGACGGCCAGATGAGATATTCCGCTCCTCTCTCGCACCCGAATTCACTTGGAAAGAAACCTGCTCCGCGTCTGCACCACCATAGCAACATTTGTGCCCAGTTATCACTCTACCAAGCACTTTCAGTGTTTTTTCATTTTATACAAAAAGATTTAATAAATAAGCAGAAAATACTTGGAAAAAAGTGTAACATCAACAATATGAAAGCATGATTTTCTGAAATAAATACAGAGCTGAGGCTACAAAATGAAAATAAATGATTGCATTTTCTTAACTTTTTTTTTTTCCTTGCATTCTCTTTACAACCTTATTTTAATTACTATTTTACTTTTAATAAATTTAAACTTTTAAAAATGTAAACTTCTTTAGTTAAGATTCACACCACTCCAATTTTATTTATAAATTAAAGTTGCAAGCAGCAATGTGGATTCCTCCTCAAAACTGCAAAGTCATGTACTTCACACATGTTCACAACATTTCATTAATTTGGTATTAAACATTTCAAGAGTCTTCATATGAACTGATGATTGAATCAAAGTATCGGTTTTATGACTAGCGGATTTGTAAAGCATTATTTTAGCGTTAGCGATTAAATAATAGTAAACTGTAATTCTGTCATCTTTTGACATGTCAAGGTGAAATTTAGCACAGTACTTCAGAGTGATGTCATCTTGAAGCCTGTTAGGTTGGAAAAAACATTAGTCAAAATGCATTAGATTTTTTTGGACATGGATATTGTGACAATGTGGACATTTACATTAAATGTGCACCTTTCAGCCATTTTGTATCGTATTCATTTTTGCTAGATATCAAATTGAAAGACATGTATCCTACACATACATACCGAATTTCAAGTCAATTGGAGCTATGGTTCAGGAGGAGATTTTTGTAGTTTTGGACACATTTGTATTGTACAGGAAAATCCATCATGGCGGACTTTATGGGTTCTAGAGGCTTTTTTGTTCCTCATGAGAAATGAGGCATATATATACAAGGTTTCAGAAATTTTGGACTTATGGGGTGGAAATAGCATCACTTTGAAAATGGACAAATTGGAGCGTGGCCTGTAGCGCCACCTATAGGCTCACGTGGGCCATTTTTGGTGTGATGGTTACTCGTGGCCTGTTGTATCAATGTGCCAAATTTGAAAACTTTTTACCAAGGAGATCTTGAGTTATTGGGCAATTTAGAGCTACAGGAATAATAAGAATAATAATAAGTATTTTTTGAAGTCATATCATCCAGCCCTGTTTCTATATGTGTTATGAACATCTACATTAACAGAGTCTTATTCTTCTTTTAGATTACTGTATGAAAGCCACTGAACAGCAGGACTTGTTTTTGTGATTTCAGAGAGCTCAACAAGATGAACTGGACAAAATCGAGAAACACGTCAAATCCTCCAAAGACAAAGAGGGAACTAAACCTCTGGACAAACCTGAACAGTGAGGATTGAAAAATACACACACACTCACACTTTGCAGTATGAAAGATAATGAGTTACAATTAATGTTTCGTCTGGTACTCTTGATTACTCTGTTGAAATGTTTGCTGTAATTGGAGTCATATCTGTGTCATATCATGTATAAACCAGGCAGTCATTTTTTCTGTCCTTAAAAGAATAGTTCACCCAAACTTCATTTATTCACCCTTATGCCATCACAGACTCATGACTTTCTTCTGCAGAATTCAAACGAAGATTATAGTGCTAGTCAATGGGGTCTAGGACTTACATTTTGGTCTGTTTCTCCCCCAAAGTAATCAGAAGACATTGATTAAACGACTGGAGTCCTTTGGATTACTTTTATGCTGCCTTAGTCCTTTGGAGCATTTATTTGTATATAAAAAAAAAAACCCACTTCATACATTCCTCAAAAAAATCTTCATTTGTGTTCGCATGTCTGAGATGGCATGAGGATGAACTATTCCTGTAATGAATGATAGCCCAAATGATTGACAGTTTAGCACATTGCTCGCAGATTGAGTACAGTGTTAGCTGATTCTCCAATGCTCAGTTTGAGTTTGAACACTGTGTTTTTCTCACGATTACAGATTTCTCCACCAGCTCTCACAGATCCCTGATTTCTCCAGTCGAGTCTTCTGCATTCTCTTTCAGTCGACATTCTCCGAATGTATTTCATCTGTTCAGCGCAAACTTCACATTCTGCAGAGAGTCTGCAAGGTACTGCGCACAAACATTTCTGAAATATTTCATACACACCGGCACATCTGCCCGCAAACACGCATGAACACGCGTCTGCCCGCAAACACGCATGAACACACGTCTGCCCGCACGTGCGCTCGCGCTCAAATGCACCCACGCGCACCTCGCTCAAACCCACGCGCACCTCGCTCAAACCCACGCATGAACACAAGTCTGCCCGCAAACACACTGGCACGTCTGCCCGCAAACACACTGGCACGTCTGCCCGCAAACACACTGGCACGTCTGCCCGCGCACATTCGCTCAAACGCGCGCACGCTCCCCTGCGCGCACGTCTCCCCACAACCACGCTCCCCTGCGCGCACGTCTCCCCACAACCACGCTCCCCTGCGCTCACGTCTCCCCACAACCACGCTCCCCTGCGCTCACGTCTCCCCACAACCACGCTCCCCTGCGCTCACGTCTCCCCACAACCACGCGCACCTGCGCTCACGTCTCCCCACAACCACGCGCACCTGCGCTCAGACAGACACGCGCGTCTGTGCACAATCACAAACGAGCGTTAGAGTTGGTCCTGATGTTTTTCTGAATTCTCTCTAGAATCTTCAGAGTGGTTCCAGCGTCTTGAAGATTCTCGGTTTAGTTTTGGCTTTTGGGAATTTCATGAATGGAGGGAATCGCACCCGAGGTCAAGCAGATGGATTCACACTCGATATTCTGCCCAAACTGAAGGATGTCAAGAGCAGCGTAAGACACACACACACACAGGTCACCGTTATATGAACACATATGAAGTGGTTATTTGAGATGTTAATCAGTGTATTCTCTTTCTGTCTCCAGGACAACAGTAAAAGTCTGCTGTCATACATCGTGTCGTATTACCTGAGACACTTTGATGAGGTGAGATTCATTAATTGTGACTTTCTTTTAAACATCTTTTGTGTTCCACAGAAGAATGTTCACTTCCTCTCTAACGCTTCTGTAATGTTGAGAAATTACTCTGTGTTGGTTTTGAGAAAATGACTGTGTTTCAGGACGCTGGCAGAGAAACGTGCGTGTTTCCTCTCCCAGAACCTCACGATCTGTTTCAGGCATCACAGATGAAGTTTGAGGACTTCACTAAAGATCTGCTGAAGCTCCGGAAAGATCTGCGAGGTAAAATGATCACACGACTCTGACCTTTTTAAATGAGTCTGTTTCAACAAGCTTTAAAATGAATGACCAGAAATGTCAACGTAAGGAAATGTTGGACTTCTGGTGAAGAACATTTCTAGTGTTTTCTGGTGTAAAGTGATTCATCAAAGGGAAACAGATCCTGTGATTTCTTACGGTGTGATGTGACATTAGGCGGTGCAGGAGAGACGTGATGAGTAAGAGGGCATTCGTGTTTCATGGTTTAGTCAGTCAGTTCATCTCTCAAAGGGGACCATCTAACAGCCAGACTTTCAGCGGGAAACTGAAGTGAAATCGTGGCGTAGACCACAAAACTTGTGACCCGTTTGAACTCTACTGAGTGTTTTACCTCTAATCGCTTTGGGGGACGTCAAACATCTCAAACGGCTAGACAGCCCGACATTCTAACCACTACTGGTGAGGAAAACGCTTTCAACACAGTGTCATGCGCCAAAATAAATGGTTTTTAAACTACTCACCCTTACCAAAATTCTGTTCGAGCGATGTTTGATATTAAGAATAAAACAAGCCATGTTTGCCTTTTGTATATTCATATATTCTCTATAGAGATGACCAGCCTATTATAAATAATTACCAGCCTATACGTGTTTATTTTCATTGGATATTTTTTGGAAAGTTTATTACATTTTAATATTGGTCAACAATATATCAGACTGAAATGTGGCATAATGTAACATTTTGCACTATGGTAAGGCTGATTTAAAGTTTTATTTTTATATTTATTTTTTGCACCATTTGAAATATTAAAAGTTAATGTCTGTTTTACAAGCACATTTGAGCATTTATGAAGCCTGTCTGTTTATGGGCTACTCTGAAATGTTTAATATTGTTTACCCTTTATACTTACTATCTGAACTAATACGGTCGATTTAACGTGTTAATTCAGTATGATTAAATTATTATAATTTTTTTAAATACAAATAAATTAAATATATATAACAAATATTAAATAATTAATAAATATAAAATAGAAATTAAATTTAAAATAAAGTGTGTGTGTGTGTATATGTATATATATATATATATATATATATATATATATATATATATATATATATATATATATATATATATATATATATCAGGGGTTGGCAACCTTTTGGACATGGAGTGCCATTTTTTTATTTTCCTGGTTAATAGCTGTGTCGACGTCCCCAAAAAAAAAGATATACAGCTTTTATTATTTTTCATTACAAATGATAGTCATTGTAATCATGTAATCACTAGTATGCAAGCAATGGCGATTGAGTAGCAGGTTATTTTATTTATAAGAAGTTTTTCCGCACCTGTGTTCCAATCTGCATCTTGATGTAATCCTTCCTCATGATCACGCAGCGTGTTTTCATCAGCTGAATGGGAGGATAAACAGTATTAAAGTGTGACGAGACTCATGCATGCGCATCACAAGCTGATCAACTATTTAGCTCTTTTCAGTTAATCACACCTGCAAAATCCTAAAACTTTATTTCCAGGTTTAATTTAGATTTTGAATAAATTTGTTTTCTCTTTTAATCGTTTAATGTAATTTTGAGTGTGACTGGTTTAAGGAGGGTGTACCTGCATGCTGGGTTGGATTACATCACATGTTGTTCTGAAAACAAAGGTAAACAAATGAAACATGGAATGTAGGCTGTCATCCGCGCAGCCTGACCGAAGGAAAGCGGGT